>NW_015505798.1:122985-145268 GCF_001515645.1 Sinocyclocheilus grahami | reverse complement strand
ATAAATAATAAAATGAAATGAAATAAGGATGTAGGGGAGTTTAGGCGTATTTGTAAAATGTTTGCATTCAGTATTAGACTAATGTCCCCTCTTCACTACCAAAATAAAAATAAAAATACTCAAACAAAACAAAACACACACACACACACACACACACACAAATAAAATAAAAACAAACAAACAAAACAAACAAATTATAATAATAAAACGTGGGGAAGACTAGGTGTATTTGAAACATTTTTGCATTCAGTAACTAATGTAACTAATGTTACTAATGTCCACTCTTCACTGTCAAAAAAAACTAAAAACTAAACAACAAATCAAAACAAAAAAACACACACAAACGTAAATAAAATAAAACGTAGAGGAGACTAGGTGTATTTGTAAGATTTTTACATTCATTAAAAAAACAGACTACTGTCCCATCTTCACTGTTAAATAAAAGCCACACACACACACACAAAGGACTTAGGGGACACTAGGCACTACTGAGTATGTGTTGAATAAGTGTCATCACTCTTACTTGTATATGACTGAAGAAATGTAGAGTTACAATTGCCCCAGTCTCCCCTACACTCCAATCTCCAGCACTCATGTCCATTTTTATCCCTATCAGCTTGTTAAGGAGGCAAAAGTTTGCACCCTCAGTTCATTCTATTTCCTGCATTGTCTTTCCATCCATTTTATCCTTTATTTCCTCGCTTCACAGTCTATTGTGGCAGAAAAGAAAGAGAGAAGGCCAACAAGGCACATTAACGTACAGTTCTGATGGCACACTGACAGCTCACAAGCAGCATTCCTCTCGGAGACTGACAACACAATTACATCCTTTTAACACAAGTCATATTCAAACCCTCATCCATATTATTTTTACATTCATTAAAAAAAACAGACTACTGTCCCATCTTCACTGTTAAATAAAAGCCACACACACACACACAAAGGACTTAGGGGACACTAGGCACTACTGAGTATGTGTTGAATAAGTGTCATCACTCTTACTTGTATATGACTGAAGAAATGTAGAGTTACAATTGCCCCAGTCTCCCCTACACTCCAATCTCCAGCACTCATGTCCATTTTTATCCCTATCAGCTTGTTAAGGAGGCAAAAGTTTGCACCCTCAGTTCATTCTATTTCCTGCATTGTCTTTCCATCCATTTTATCCTTTATTTCCTCGCTTCACAGTCTATTGTGGCAGAAAAGAAAGAGAGAAGGCCAACAAGGCACATTAACGTACAGTTCTGATGGCACACTGACAGCTCACAAGCAGCATTCCTCTCGGAGACTGACAACACAATTACATCCTTTTAACACAAGTCATATTCAAACCCTCATCCATATTCAATCCCCTCCAAGGCTGAGAGCTATAGAGTAAAAAATAAATATTACAATATTTATGTATTTATTTCAACCAAAGAGCCATCAGCCATTGACCTACATCTATTTTTTACTTTAAAAAAAAAACAGCAACAATAAACCAATTACATATATATACACTACCGTTCAAAGGTTTTAAAATGTAATTTATTTCTGTGGTGGTAAAGCTGAATTTTCAGCTTAATTTCTCCAGTCTTCAGTGTCACATGATCCTTCAGAAATTATTCTAATAATAAGAAAAAAAATTTGTTGGAAACAGCTGTGCATATATATATATATATATGTGTGTTGTACGATTAGGACTTGGATATAATTCATATGATATACGAGCAATGTTTTATGAACACACATATATATATAAAATTTTGGCTCATATATGAAAAGTGAAGTAACATGTGGCCAAGTATGGTGACCCATACTTGGAATTAGTGCTCTGCATTTAACCCATCCAAAGTGCACACACACAGCAGTGAACACACACACACCGTGAACACACACCCGGAGCAGTGGGCAGCCATTTATTCTGCGGCGCCCGGGGAGCAGTTGGGGGTTCGGTGCCTTGCTCAAGGGCACCTCAGTCGTGGTATTGAAGGTGGGAGAGAGCGCTGTACATTCACTCCCCCCACCTACAATCCCTGCCAGCACGAGACTCGAACCCGCAACCTTTGGGTTACGAGTCCGACTCTCTAACCATTAGGCCACGACTTCCCCCAAAAAGATGGCACTTCGCCCGAACAGGGACTTGAACCCTGGACCCTCAGATTAAAAGTCTGATGCTCTACCGACTGAGCTATCCGGGCTCTGTTTCTATGTTTTAGAATATGCTAAAAGGCTCTAATAAAGGCTCTTTTTTATATGCTATGAAGTATGACAACATCTTCTGAAGGCTTAGAGGAGGACACATTTTTACAAAACGTACTTTTCCTTTTTCCTTTTAAAAAACCGATACTGTATTCTGAATTCATGAAGAAAACCTCATTATACAATAATGCATCCATGTGAGAAGGAAACCAGAGGGCTCTTGCATAGCGAATGTGACACTCTTTCAAATGCTGCGAGAGAAGTTTGTAGGGGGATGCCACACGCTCGAGCTGGCATTTCTAAAGCATTTATTTATTTTTGCTTATATCCCACCTCTGTTCCTCCTCACCACCTCCCTTTATGAATCCATCCTACTCTTCCAGCCGTGCACTTCCACCCTCCGTGGCTGTTTCTCGGGCAGGAAAAAGATAAAAATGTGATGCCGTCGTTGTGAAAAAAAAGGTTTTGGGGCGGTTGCATGAGGGGAAGCTTGCGGGAATAAAAGCGGGTGATAATGGGGAGCTCTAGGCCGCGTTTAAAGATGAGAGGACAAACATGTGCTAAGTGCAGGAAGCCATCATTACCTCCTGAGGGAGAGAGAGAGATAAACAGTGATAAACATACGGGGTGGTGGTAGGAGTACGCCGGTCTGTGTGGGTGTCAGACATAGAGAGAAGCAGAGAAAGAGGGAGGAAAATGATATTTCTGCTTGTTAGTGACACATGGAAATGGCTGTTTACCAACATTCCCTGCACACCGAGGTCTGACTCACACAGTTTATTCATCTCAATGACCTATGACAACTAACTCAGCTAATAGCAAAAGAAGAATTCTTTAAAGAAATGACAGAAAGGGAAAAAAAAAATTGTGCATCTTTAAATGATACTGTATTATACAGCTTTCTCCTGCAGCCAGGTAGACAAGGAGAGTGGAGAGAGAGAGAGAGAGAGAGAGAAAAAGAGAGAATTTCATTTCCAAGTGCAAAAGCGATTATGTATTCAGCGGAACAACATTAAAAAAAAAGAGAAATTATGCCAGAGATAAACAAGGTGCTTTCCTTTGTACCGTTTTTACTTTCACTCCTTCCTTAGGGGTCTGTTTGGTGGTCAGATTGAAGCCGAGCATCTTACCGGCCAACTCTCCAACAACAGCAGGACTGAAATAGAAACACATTTTTACACTTTTAATTCATTGTGACTTTTAAATAACCAATTCGTCTACTATATATATATATATATATGTATATATTGCTCTCAAACCAAGATTCGCTTACAGTTGATTCAACCTTACAGTTATATCTTGTATAAAAAAATAAACAATCATAATTTTTGTATAGAGTGTATTTGTTTAGAACAGCATTATTAATTATAGAATACTATTAATTTATACATCAAAACTCTGTTGTGAATGTGTATCTTTAAATCACAGTATCTTTAGTTGTCAGACTAATGTATGTTTTACAAACTTGCATCACAGTAACAAACCTCGATTCATTTTAAATTGGAAATAACTCGGCTCAGTGAGGGAGTCGGTTGGGAACTCAATAGCGGAACGAATTTGGAACGATCAATGCTGGGTATACACGATTTTAGGCCTGATTTTTACTCGCCAACAGTTTTCTGGAGATCGCCGACAAGTGAGTGATGACTGCGGGAAAAAAACATCTTTAAATGATACTGTATTATACAGCTTTCTCCTGCAGCCAGGTAGACAAGGAGAGTGGAGAGAGAGAGAGAGAGAGAGAGAAAAAGAGAGAATTTCATTTCCAAGTGCAAAAGCGATTATGTATTCAGCGGAACAACATTAAAAAAAAAGAGAAATTATGCCAGAGATAAACAAGGTGCTTTCCTTTGTACCGTTTTTACTTTCACTCCTTCCTTAGGGGTCTGTTTGGTGGTCAGATTGAAGCCGAGCATCTTACCGGCCAACTCTCCAACAACAACAGGACTGAAATAGAAACACATTTTTACACTTTTAATTCATTGTGACTTTTAAATAACCAATTCGTCTACTATATATATATATATATATGTATATATTGCTCTCAAACCAAGATTCGCTTACAGTTGATTCAACCTTACAGTTATATCTTGTATAAAAAAATAAACAATCATAATTTTTGTATAGAGTGTATTTGTTTAGAACAGCATTATTAATTATAGAATACTATTAATTTATACATCAAAACTCTGTTGTGAATGTGTATCTTTAAATCACAGTATCTTTAGTTGTCAGACTAATGTATGTTTTACAAACTTGCATCACAGTAACAAACCTCGATTCATTTTAAATTGGAAATAACTCGGCTCAGTGAGGGAGTCGGTTGGGAACTCAATAGCGGAACGAATTTGGAACGATCAATGCTGGGTATACACGATTTTAGGCCTGATTTTTACTCGCCAACAGTTTTCTGGAGATCGCCGACAAGTGAGTGATGACTGCATAGTGTGAATTATCAAAGAAGCATTCTGATTCGAGATCATGAATCTCTTTGACTATGAGAATCAGTTCGTAGGAGTCATTTTTCCCAGATCGGACATCGCAGCTCACACTGAGTTCATTGTTGCGTGCAGTAAACACTGACACGCACTCTAACAAGATATCTGATCAAACTGTATGTGGACGCAAGTTTTCCCAGACTGTTTTATATTTTTCGCAGTTATTATTATTTTTTTGATGCAGCTGTGATTATTTTATTTAATTTATGCATGTGTGCTGATTGTGCCGTAGTGCTCATGCTAGCAATGCAGGTTTAAATTGGGCTCATTTGCTGATCATGCTGTTCTATCTCTCTCCGCATTTCTTGCCATCTTTTCATTGTACTACAAATAACAATGGTACAGGCCAACTAAAAAAGTTTAAGAAACAGATACTAGCAAACTCTCGACGATCTCTCAGGGACACAAAAAGCGCAGTGCTCATTTGCTAGATAAAACAGATCAGGCTGCGTTTCAGAGTGTTTTCTCTGGACGATTCTCTTCATCCCGAATGCCAAAGTACACTACATGACAGTGATACACGACGCAGGCATTCAGTCATAAATCAGTCCCTACTTGAGGAAAACCCATGGCTTTCTGGTAACGTTTTCAGAGATTGCTATATTTCAAACGTCTCCTTCATTCTCAAGGGTTTTTTCACGACATGTTTATAGTTTCTATAACACTTTTAATTTGTTCAGCTGAGGAATCCATCATTCCACATTACCACTGAGTTTTAAGGACATCACAAACGCTGAGGGTACAGTGATATTCTGCTCTATTTTCTTGATGAGAAATACAGGGTGTCAAGGAATGACAGGAGATTTAGGAGGAATGAAAGACAGGAAAGCAGGATCTATTCTTTCTCAGAAAATGGGTCTAGGAAGGTACTCACTCTTTTGTTAAATGCACCCCTCCTTTCAGGCCACTGTCGAACACTCCTTTGCCTCTTCCTCCTGCTAAAATCTGAGCTTTCAGGACAATCTCCTTTGCTTCTAAAGTGGAAAAAGGGATAAAAAAATAAAAGGTTAGAGCCCCAAGATGCCAGAAAAAAAATGTGATGCTTAGCGGGTGACGCAGGTTTGAATCTGGCTTGCAACAATCCCATTTAAGAGACTCTCACAGTACATAACCTCAACAAACATACAGATAAACAAGCAAGCCAAAAAGAAATGAGATCGGAAAAGGAGTTGGTGTTTTCAGCTTTAATTTGATTTTAAATATTACGCAGATCTCCACAGACATGTTTTGATGATGCGTCTTCCAGAGCGGTTAGCAATTTTGTCATTATTTCTTTCATCACGGAAACATCACTGAGATGGAAGCACAGGTTGAGGTAATAATAGCTTGTCATGAGACACTATGTTGAAACATTAGATCAGTATTGTGGTATATGAATCATTTTATCCAATTTTGTGAAAAGGACCATATACTGTAGATCGACTGTAGAGTGACAGATTAAAAGAACCTCAGAGATTTTGTTTATTACTGTAGCGGGGTGTGTAATTTATATGTTGTATTTGCTATAATTGAATTTTTTTTTACCCACTTTTTACAAAGGTAAGCTGGAGTAAGAAATTGAAAAAGCGTTGTGCCATATACTGTACCTGGACCAAAAAAAAAAAAAAAGTGTTTCAACCCAACTTTGGGTCAAATATGGACTAACCCACCTGTTGTGTTAAATTTTTTAATTATATTTTTAACCCAAAAGTTGGGTTAGTCCATATTTGACCCAAAGTTGGGTTGAAACAACCCAGCATTTTTTAGAGTGTATATTACACACTCTAAAAAATATATACCAAATCTGCACTATTTATTTATTTCTAAAAACAAACAAATAAATAAATGAGTACATAAATGAATAATTATACAATCAGAATAATTACATTTTAATAATTTAATATGTTCTGTAATAAAATCATTAAAAATAGCAGTTTTGGTGAAAAAAAAAAAGTTTTTGACACTTCTTGTCTAATGTCATCATTATAAACTTATAAATATTCAGTTTTGCAAGGATATGATTTAGAGTCAGAAGGAGGTTTAAATAATTTCACATTTTCATGGCATCTAGCAAGACTCTCATCACCTCAGAACAATGAATTGGCACATGGAATAATGACTTCACAAAGTCATTAACATCTTCACATAACCATAAAAGGCTGTCACGACTGAGAACTAAAAATGAATTCAAAGATTAACCAAAATGTCCTGCAGGCATCTGGGAAATAAACAGGAAAAAAGGAAGATGAGAAAAATCAGAAGAAGAGCAAGTGATTGACAGGTGCTGTAAACCAATAGAAGCACCTGCAAGATAAAAGGGGAGTTCTGTGAAAATGTAAATGTTAATTATAATTAAACTTATAATTAATTTAGTCCTGAAGAGCACTGATAACAATAGTCCACTGTAAGCAGAAGTTGATTATTTTACCCAAAATTTGTGATCCATTTTTGTGCATTTTTGAGTTTTAAGCCATTAACTTACATGCTAAAGCCAAAGTCCATTAAAATCGATTGAAAGTTAAGTCTCCTGTGCAGAAGCTGTCAAGCTCACAACATCTGCACTCAACATGTCTTATGAAAAAATTATCTTGCCAGGCTTGAGCAAAAGACTTGGTTTTTGTCCAGCATTTTTTAGAAGAACAACCAATGTGACATTGACATGACAGCATGCTACACTTTATATATATTTACTACGATGCAAAGTTTGAGAATGGTAATGTTTTTGTGCTAAGTCTCTTACGCTTACAGAGGCTGCATTTATTTGATCAACAATACAGTAAAAGCAGTAATATTGTGAAATATCATTACAATTTAAAATAACTGGCTTAAAGGGACAGTTCACCCAAAAATGAAAAGTCATAATTTATGTTGTTCCAAACCTGTATGACTTCCATTCTTCTGTGGAAATTAAGAAGTTTGGAATGACATGAGGTTGAATAAATTATGAAATTTTTCATTTGAGTAAACTATCCCTTTAATTACCAGAAAAGTTATGGATTGATGGTCTATGGAGAGAACAACTTCACATTAACCATTAAGACATGTACAGTACAGTACAAGGCTAAGAAAATGCGATGCAATTAGAATGTTTTCAAGGAGATGACACAATCAGTTTACCGTATTTTAGGCACGCGTGACTTCATGAACAGCCATATAAATAAATTTTTAGCAGAAAAATGCAGAAATCATTAACACCGCTGCGGATGCTGTGAATTCAGCTGCTAAGCTACTAGGTTAAGCTGTTAACTAGATAAGCTCTTTTGGAGGTGGAATGTGGAGTGCAGCAATATTCAAAGACACACACAAACTGATGTTTGTGTGAACAACAGATGTGCTTTAACAGAAGGGTTTATCCAGCCATTTCACATCATTTAATGGGTTTTTGTGAGAAGACTTGAGTTTAATTAACTAGCTCATTAAAATCGCCCCCATTACAACACAGTTAAAGATGCTAACACATTTTGCGAGAATAGTAGAGTCAAAACATTGTAAAATAATATACACATTTGTTTTTACTTAATTAAAAATGTTTAATATAATTAAAGTTACACTGCCATTCAAAGGTTTGGGGTCATAACCTATTTTAATGCTTATGAAAGAAGACTCTTATGCTCACCAAAACGGAATTTATTTGAAAAAAAAAAAATACAGTAAAAACAGCAATATTTTTACAATTTAAATGAACTGTTCTCTATTGTAATATATTTATAATGCAATTTATTCCAGTGATGGAAAAGCAGCATTTTCAGCATCATTATTCTAGTCTTGAGTGTCACATCAAAAACTACAACTTTTATTATCAATGTTAAAAACAGTTGTGCTGCTTAATATTTTTGAGGAAATGTGATACTTTTTTTTTTCAGGATTCCTTAGCGAATAAAAAAATGTAAAAAAAAAATGCAAACATTTATTTGAAATACACGTGAAAGTGCACTATGCAAACTTAAATTGTTATAATTCATTAACGCTTTTGAATAAAGACCTAAGGTTTTTTCCCTCTTTTTAAAGGAGACAATCACCAAATTACTGCAGAAGTGGATTTTTTTCAATATATGAAAGTATCAAAAAGTTATAGAAGTTTAAACTTACTGTAAAGAAAATGCACTGTACTATTTTTTTTATTTGACATAAAATAAATATTTTTCATAACAGGTTTTACTCTAAAATAGCTATATGTACAGTACAGTACAAGGCTAAGAAAATGCGATGCAATTAGAATGTTTTCAAGGAGATGACACAATCAGTTTACCGTATTTTAGGCACGCGTGACTTCATGAACAGCCATATAAATAAATTTTTAGCAGAAAAATGCAGAAATCATTAACACCGCTGCGGATGCTGTGAATTCAGCTGCTAAGCTACTAGGTTAAGCTGTTAACTAGATAAGCTCTTTTGGAGGTGGAATGTGGAGTGCAGCAATATTCAAAGACACACACAAACTGATGTTTGTGTGAACAACAGATGTGCTTTAACAGAAGGGTTTATCCAGCCATTTCACATCATTTAATGGGTTTTTGTGAGAAGACTTGAGTTTAATTAACTAGCTCATTAAAATCGCCCCCATTACAACACAGTTAAAGATGCTAACACATTTTGCGAGAATAGTAGAGTCAAAACATTGTAAAATAATATACACATTTGTTTTTACTTAATTAAAAATGTTTAATATAATTAAAGTTACACTGCCATTCAAAGGTTTGGGGTCATAACCTATTTTAATGCTTATGAAAGAAGACTCTTATGCTCACCAAAACGGAATTTATTTGAAAAAAAAAAAATACAGTAAAAACAGCAATATTTTTACAATTTAAATGAACTGTTCTCTATTGTAATATATTTATAATGCAATTTATTCCAGTGATGGAAAAGCAGCATTTTCAGCATCATTATTCTAGTCTTGAGTGTCACATCAAAAACTACAACTTTTATTATCAATGTTAAAAACAGTTGTGCTGCTTAATATTTTTGAGGAAATGTGATACTTTTTTTTTCAGGATTCCTTAGCGAATAAAAAAATGTAAAAAAAAAATGCAAACATTTATTTGAAATACACGTGAAAGTGCACTATGCAAACTTAAATTGTTATAATTCATTAACGCTTTTGAATAAAGACCTAAGGTTTTTTCCCTCTTTTTAAAGGAGACAATCACCAAATTACTGCAGAAGTGGATTTTTTTCAATATATGAAAGTATCAAAAAGTTATAGAAGTTTAAACTTACTGTAAAGAAAATGCACTGTACTATTTTTTTTATTTGACATAAAATAAATATTTTTCATAACAGGTTTTACTCTAAAATAGCTATACAATTAAAGCCTTATGTCTAAATAAGCTATGCTCCAAATTTGAAGTTGATATAAAAACAATCGAGGTTCCCGTGAGATTTTATTAGGGCGTTATACCCCAAACAGCCACCGGGTTACACCCAAACACTGAATTTTTTAATGCAATTTTCTGTCACAAATGTCTAAATTTCTCTTCTATTATAAAATAGACCACCAAATATGGAATCGTGAGACTCAGACCTTTCCAACTATATGTATTTTGTCAAGATTACAAAAGGTTTTGATTCTAAGAGACCGTAATACATTTTGTAATATGACATTTGACCCCGCCTGCTAAGGGGGAGGAGACGGACAAAAGATTTAAAGTACCATTTCCATGGTAACGCAATGTCCGATTTCAAAATAGTTTTCACATGATGACTTTTGAAGTTTTAAGCTTTCAAATGATATATAAAATATGTGATGGGGTAAAAAGACAAGGAAAAAAGAGCGACAAGCGACGGTGACAGTTAAAGGGTTGAAGTATTAATTTATAGTAAAAGTATTCATTATAAAAATAATGTAATATTAACAATAATAATATTCGCACTGATCTCAAACTTTTGAACTATATACAGTGGGTACGGAAAGTATTCAGACCCGTGCAGATTGTAAGTACAGTACTTAATGTCTGTAATATGCTTATCAATTTCTAGAAATATATACACGTATATTATCATTATCAAATAAAGTACTGGATGGTATCCAGAATCTCAGTACATTATGTGCAATCCATCACTTCATGTCAATTATCTCTATTTAGCGAGTGCAGGAGTAATGCTCATGCCAAATGGTGCACTTTAATTCACAGCATCCACTTATTTCTCATAGTAAAGTCATTTGAATACACAAGAATGTGAATACTGCACATTTTATGAGTACTGTATGCAAACTTAGAAAACCAAAATTCCTTTTTCCCCATGTTTTTTTTGCTCTTGTGCTGCAGTAAAAACATCGAGTTTGTAAGAATTCAAATGCTTTTAAAAGACAGTATACTGATTAGTTTCCTGAAGGAAATGCTAAGGAAGGCAGCTAAGGAAGTTTTAAGTAATCTTAGGTTTTTGGGCTTTAAAGTCTTAGCATGTGTCAGTCGTCTGTGCAAGAATTAACAACACACCACCACCTTTGCAGGGTAAAGGCTTAAATAAATGAGAAATAAAAAACATTAATTCAGCAGAAAACCAACTTTCTAGCAATAAGACAGTGAGAGATTAAGTTACTTGTTAAATGAAAATTCTGTCATTAATTACTCACCCTCATGTCGTTCCAAACCCGTAAGACCTTTGTTCATCTTCGAAACACAAATTAAAATATTTTTGATGAAATCCGAGAGCTTTCCGATCCTGCAGACAGCAATGCAACTACCACGTTCAAGGCCCAGAAAGGTAGTAAGGACATCATTAAAATAGTCCATGTGACATCAGTGGTTCAACCGTAATTTTATGAAGCTACGAAAATAGTTTTTGTGCACAAAGAAAACAAAAAGAACAACTTTATTCAACACTTTTTTCTCTTCCGTGTCAGTCTCCACAGCGCGTTCATGTATGTGCATTCCTCTGCTTGAAAACAAGCTGCAGCGCATCCAGGTTCTACATCAGAGCGGCAGCTCCTGCATCAGCAGCACCATACGCATGCGTCAGGGTACTCTTGTGAATGCACACAAAAAGTATTCTCGTAGCTTCATAAAATAAAGGTTGAACCACTGATGTCACATGGACTATTTTAACTATTTTACTACTTTTCTGGGCCTTGAACTTTTTAGTTGCGTTGTTGTCTATGCAAGGTCAGAAAGCTCTCAGATTTCATCAAAAAGATCGTAATTTGTGGAACGACATGAGGGTGAGTAATTAATGACAGAATTTTCATTTTTGGGTGAACTACCCCTTTACGTTAAATTTAAATAACCAAGAGTAATTTTAAATTTAGAAAAATCTAGAGAATACAAAAATAAAAAGGTTGTAATTACATAAGGGTTAAATAAAGTCTGTATGTTAAGTGGTTCATGACTTGTTTCCTATTAAAAAAGACAGTTTGGGTGGTATATATTGAAAATATTTGTAAAAAATAGGCCATCGACTATGACGTGCTACTTACTAGTCATTGCAGTTAGCATCGGGGGAGGGACTGCTAATGTGAATGTTTAGAAGCACACTAGCATATAACACATGTACAAAGTTGAGATTTCAGATTTCATGAGGGGGAAAACAACCAAGAATTTGGAGGAATATCAATGCAGTGCTGCTTTGCAAGCACTATAATAAATACTTCAGATGACAAGAACTTAAAGGTTAAAGTTTCAGTAGAGACACAAGTCAGAGCCTACTCTGACGCATTACTTTCATTTAAAACCTGTTAAGACATTTTAAAATTCCACCTTTTACAAACATAATCATATCCATCCATCCACACGAATCCAGCAAGCACAGAACTCCATCTCACACAACCAAAAAAAATCGATATTTAGCATTCTAGACTCCATCTGTAAGCATTTTTTGTACTTTTTCCATCACCTTCTCTCTTCTTATAGCCATCTCGTCCTCCATTCTCCGCAGCAACATCTGGCAGCGAGAACATTCTGCTGCTGCAGGAAATGGCAAATCTGTTCACCGTGCCCTTAAGAGTGTGGCACATTAACCTTACCTCAAATCTCACCCACCCACATCAGACACAGTGAAAGGAAACACGCCGCGTGCATGGCGTGCAAATAGTATTAAAGCTCGTAAGTGTGCTTTTCTTTTTTGTGAGAAAAAGAGGTGAAATTAAATGAAAATTACACGTGACTTGGTTTCGCATGGCGAAAATAATGAGCACAAGAATGGTTGTTTTTCTAAGGGTTCTAGGTAGGTAATGATGGTAAGAACATTCCATGCACCACTCATCTTTCCTGTATGACAGCATTGTGTGCTGAAATCCTGTCAGTCCTGATGCATTCTGGGAACTTGTGCAGCGGTACAGCTTCATAGAATGATACCGCTGAGTAGTCAAAATATCAGTAACTTGGCTGAAGCTCATTTTCACTCATATAACTTTAGCTGACTGACTGACAAGTAGTAACCTCCAAAGCGTAGGTGATTTTTCATGTCTAGACGATCAAACGGAGGCCTAATTAGTTGTTAGTACACTACATAAACACCAGCCGAACTAATTTAAGCACTGAAACTTTGTTTACAAAATCTTTGACGTGCCTCGCCTTAAATTTAACGTTTTGTGTTAAATCTACAGATGATCAACTCTCCGTTTCACAAGAGCTAACAAGATACAGATTGGTTATACTCGGTTTGCTTGTATGGTAAACATCAATTTTGTGAGGGATTAATCCAAGAGAGATTGCGCTGGCTCCCAAAAAAGCATTTTTCAAGCTCACCAGAGGAGGCTGAAGTAATTAAGTGAGGAAAGTTTCCTCAGGGAAGCTGAGAGGCTTTCATTATCCTTTCTGATTCATTGTCCCAGCGCAATATCAAACAGAGGAGAAGCAGAGAGAGCAAGAGAACACCGCCTTGCTTCTGAGGCAGGCCTGCTGTGATTGAGCCCGAGCGAGTGTGTAAATCCGGGTGCGGTATCTGACCTCCGGCTGGCTCGCTGCTTTATTCCACTCTCTGGAACACTCCACAAGCTGTCAACTATGACAGCATTGTGTGCTGAAATCCTGTCAATCCTGATGCATTCTGGGAACTTGTGCAGCGGTACAGCTTCATAGAATGTTACCGCTGAGTAGTCAAAATATCAGTAACTTGGCTGAAGCTCATTTTCACTCATATATTACTTTAGCTGACTGACTGACAAGTAGTAACCTCCAAAGCGTAGGTGAATTTTCATGTCTAGACGATCAAACGGAGGCCTAATTAGTTGTTAGTACACTACATAAACACCAGCCGAACTAATTTAAGCACTGAAACTTTGTTTACAAAATCTTTGACGTGCCTCACCTTAAATTTAACGTTTTGTGTTAAATCTACAGATGATCAACTCTCCATTTCACAAGAGCTAACAAGATACAGATTGGTTATACTCGGTTTGCTTGTATGGTAAACATCAATTTTGTGAGGGATTAATCCAAGAGAGATTGCGCTGGCTCCCAAAAAAGCATTTTTCAAGCTCACCAGAGGAGGCTGAAGTAATTAAGTGAGGAAAGTTTCCTCAGGGAAGCTGAGAGGCTTTCATTATCCTTTCTGATTCATTGTCCCAGCGCAATATCAAACAGAGGAGAAGCAGAGAGAGCAAGAGAACACCGCCTTGCTTCTGAGGCAGGCCTGCTGTGATTGAGCCCGAGCGAGTGTGTAAATCCGGGTGCGGTATCTGACCTCCGGCTGGCTCGCTGCTTTATTCCACTCTCTGGAACACTCCACAAGCTGTCAACATTCATGTCCATGTCAATCAACATCGCCGCGTTGTCCCCAATCTCTCTTCAGTTCCTTGTGAAGAGCAGAGCTACTGCTCAGATTTAACGGGCACATAGCAGGAGATGTTGGCAAGGAACTGAGCGGACGATGAACACCCGGTCTAAACAAAATCAGATAATTCAGTGTTCAGAAGTGCTATGGTAGACATTAAGGGTAATTTGGAAGGCTAGGGAGTAGAGATGGGTCACAATGGCAGACTAGTCATCCAACAACTGGCTAGATGTAGATTTTTTTTCTTTTGGTTTTGATATTTTATGTGGCGGCGCTAATTAGCATGCTAATTATAACATTTCATCACTGTGCAAACCAACAGCTAAAGCACAGGATTCTAATTAAAATACATATGCAAAAAACAGAGAAAGAATGAAAAAGAAAAGGGGAAAAAACACCAGTTTCACTAGTCAGCTAGTTGGTTGCTGGTTGAAAAGCCAGGGGGTTTCAAACTTTTTGGAGAAAAAAAAAAGAAAAGCATGTTATTCTATATCCTTAAATCATTTTTTTTTTTTTTTACATATAAAAATCCTAAACGAATTATTAGAATATTAAAGATCTCGCCCCTGAAATGTGATATGTATAAACCTTAAAAGAAACATTTTTATTTACATTAGTTTGGCACTTTTCACAATAAATGTGAAAATACAATTTTCATATATGAAAAAAAATAATTTTTAAGCTCTTTTTCTTTATTTTTTTAGACTAAAGCTGACCATGTGTCATATAGCTTTCCGACATTTTGACAATAACTTTTGTGTTCCACACAGAAAAAAAAGATCATATGTTTCATTGTACGAGTTCATTCAAGTGTGTTTTGTCAAAAAAAGAAAGGTCTAATTTGCTGTCATCACACTTTTTAAATTTCTTTTTTCACAGCAGTTACACATTATCTTACACATAATAAGCAGCAATAATGTAATTTTCTAAATACTTAAAAGAACATTTTACCTCAGCATCCGGAAAAACGAAAGAAGAATAAAACCTACCGTATAAAATCAGTACAGAAAGGGAACAAAAAAAGTGCTGTATTTCTTCTTCTAAATTTGGTGCTCAATGGACCATGGAATACCTCTAATAAAACATGCAATTTAGAGTCCACATCACTAAAATAATGGAGTCGCACCTTCTGCTTGTAGAATGCTGGCAGCACTGTGAGGTCTGGAGGCGTGAGGTATGATAATGTGCCATGTGTAATATAAACGCAGCCGAGCCGTCAACAAACCAAAATTACATTTTGATTTGTGAGCTCCTTCAAACGCAGCTTGTATTCCCTTTGTGTGTATTTGTACAATCATTTGAAAGGCATTTCTAACAACCACTGCACAAATCATTTCTCCAATTATGATTCTTTATGATCCATAAATGTGGAGCTTTCTGTATTATGGAAAGACTTTTTTTTTTCTTTGAGACCAAAAATTTCCATTAGTCAGTCAGTGATAAAGTTTTTTTGGGTTATTTTTTCTTTCCTTTTCAAAATGGTGCAATAAAGTGGAAATTTATATATATATATATATATTAGTGTTGGCATGGTACCAAAATTGTAGTATTCTGTAGCCTACCAATACCAGTGAAAATCCACGGTTCTCGGTACCAATTTCGATACCAAAGTAAAACACAAAAACATGTTGTGAAGGAGCAGTGTGTTTCGTTGTGAAAGTGAAACTACTTTGTTTGGCCTTCCAAAAGAGGAAGATATCCGCTTCGTCATGCCTGGAGCTGATCCGTGCTGGTCGTTGAGGAAATACATCAACTTTGCGCTGTGGATCGCCGGACCGGCTTTCACTGTGGACGAAGCAGAGTCCAGCCCGGGGTCGTCACATGTGGTTGCCGCAAGCCCACCGGCCACTCCTTCGTCGAATCCGCCGGCCGCGCCATTCTCATGCCCGCCCACCACCGCTCACTCTAGCCGCCGGCCACCCCTCACTCTAGCCCGCTGTGTGTTTCGTTGGGAAAGCAAAACTACTTTGTTTGGTCTTCCAAAAGAGGACATGACAAGAAATCAGTGGTTAAGTTGTATTTACAACACTGTTCCAGAACAGTTCAACCCAAATATTAATTTGTCTGCAGCACATTTTATGGAGGACTGTTTCCTGATCCTGGGAGAGTAGACTACAATGCCGGCTGTTCTGACTCACAGACTGTAAGTACGTTTTCATTTAAAGGATTTGCCACTGATTTCAAACGCGAGTTTTGAGCAGTGTAGAGTAGCGCTTGTTTGTCATTTCTCTGATCACAAATGCAGGGTTTTATGTTTACGCAGCGCGATGCAACGCAACGCGTAAAAAGACAGTGTAAATCATTATAATCCGTAATTATGTCCCCACTGGATGCAACAAATGCCTCGTTTATAATGGGTTTTCATGTTTTTGAATCGTCGCTCTGGCCGGACAGGGCATCACAGTATGGTAAGGGGCGTAACATTTCCGTCACACTTTTGAGGTATTCGGACAATCACAATGCACTGGATAGCTGGCCAATCAGAGCACAGCTCGCTTTTCAGAACGATGAGCTTTGTGAAAATCGACGCGTTTCAGAAAGGCGGGGCATAGAGGAGAAACAATAATGTACAATATGTAGAAAATAATGAGTTTTTTTAACTTTAAACCGCTTAAACACATTTCATTACACCAAATAATGTTATATTTAGCAACATCATATGACCCCTTTAAAAAAACCTGGTACCGTAACGTTTTCATTTTTTTAGTACCGACTTGGTACCGGGTCTTTTGACAACACTATATACTGTATATATAGCCTATATATATATATCTAGTCGTGTTGCTGTTATTGGACAGGTAACATGCAAGGACTGGACACCATTAACACTGAATCTTTTTTAAAGGGGAAAAAAACCTCTACAAATCTCTTTTATCTCAGATCAGAGAAAGCAACACAACCAGCCGACCAACAGCTCTGTGCCAGAGACAGCATATCAAAGTGAATGACAGAATGAGAAAAAATTTAATAAAAAGCTATTATACATGATTAAAAGAAAAGGTCTCACACACAAACACACACACACATGTATTTTTATTTTTTTTTTACAAAATAGTACAGAATTTTCATATTGCCCATTTATTTCTCATTAGCCATAACATCAAAATAAATATTGGATTTTTGGTATCGACCAGAAATTAAATACATGGCGCTTCCCTAAATTTTCAAGTCCTCTAAAATTTGTCAGAGTGCAATGCACGTTTTGTGCATTTCCATCACATTCAAGCACAATGAGATATTTATTTAAATGTTGTTTTTCATTGCACCACAACACACACATACACAAAGAGTTATTATATGTACCCCAAATATGCAGATATATCACATTATGGGATACTAGTCAGTTTCTAGTCAACACAAGCCATGAGTGAGGAGGTTTTCGGAGCGAGGGAAGACTCGGCAGATGGCGCATATACGTAGCAGAGTAGTGGGTCGGCGGAGAGACATATGGTGTGATGCCACTGATGAAGAGCCTGGAGAAGAGAAGTGTGAACGCATCGATGCTCTGAGGCCCACTAAGAGTGAAAGCTGCCGATCTCACCACAACTGGACATGACTGATGGTAATTAAATATTATTGATAATTTATAATAATTAATTAAATAATAAAAAAGCAAATCATATATAACACTGTGAATTAATGCAACTCTATGAAACTCCAGTAAAAGCATGTATCCACAGTTATGAGGAACAGTTAAAACCTCATGTCTGCATGCAAAGGTGTGATGACAGAAAATGGGTCATGGCCATGGGTTAAACAACCTTGAGCTTTTGTTTTTCAAAAACTGTTACCTTGTTAATTATTCCCCAGTAAGATCAAAAGCAGTGGTCGTGATTGATAACGGCCTCAATCCAGATGATGTGAAAAACTGTTAAGAAAATATAATAAGCAGCAAGACTCTTGCTCTCAACTCTGTGAAATGAATAGCTTGACAGTAACTTATGTCACCTTCATCAAATTTTCCATTAAGGCTATGATCAAAACCTTTTCTCAAGTCGAGTATATATGTAAACCACTCTGCATTGTGCCATATACTTCTGCCTCTCTTCTCAGGTTTGTTGAATGTCAGGGTAATTCAGCATACCGCTGTAGGTTGACATATGAAAGTCGCTGCCTCTCTAATAAGGACACATGAGATTTGACTGCCATGCATAAACTATTGCCGTTTACTTTGAATATTCATACCTCTGTGAAATGTATTAATACATCCCTCTCCTGTTAATTGTCAGTCTTACACCATTTAAAACAGATTCTAATTTCTGAATTAATAAGCGAGAAAAGAAAAGTTAGTACGAGAAAAGAAACAGCAGAACATGTTTGCCTGGATTTGGTGAACAATAGTTTGTGTAGACAAAGAAAAGGTTAAATATTTCTCCATCTATGCTTGTACTTGGGTCTGAATAATGCAGACAGTGAGAAAACCATTCTGGAACATTATAGCTGACAAATCCATCAACATTTACCCAGTAGATGCACCTGTCAACATGACCTGCGGCAGAAACAAAACAGGCCAATGTGATTCAGCGTTCTCATTGGCTGAGAAATATCTGTTTGCGAGTACCAGGATGGAAAGGTGGCAGAAGTAATGATTAACATTTATTTTCCTTTCATGTCAGAAGACGGT
This sequence comes from Sinocyclocheilus grahami, assembly GCF_001515645.1. NCBI lineage: Eukaryota > Metazoa > Chordata > Actinopteri > Cypriniformes > Cyprinidae > Sinocyclocheilus > Sinocyclocheilus grahami. Next base: position 126,272 of record NW_015505798.1, on the reverse strand, counting down.
GTTCAGGGAATAGGGGTTATACTAGAACCCGCATAATCCTGTGTATTTATTTTTACCTATAAAAAGGCCTCTTTCTGAGGTGCATTCACTTTTGATTACAGGTGTTGAAATCCTCTCGTTTTCCAGCCAAAAATGAGGAACCTCTCCAATTCCCCAACCTTTCAATCTTGGGTAGATCTCTCCCTCTTAAATAGGACAAGAGCACGGTGGAGACAGTCTGAGAGAGTCTTTCTACGGTTGAGCTATGCAACCATTCTCGCTTTGATTTATTGCACCGTCTCAGTTCGGTGGCAAAAAGTTCCCAACTTATCGTCCAATCAGAAGTCAGCGGTAGCATATTTTAGCTATGCTGTGTGACCCCGCTCTCAGTCTCTCTCTATCTTCCCCTCCTGTATCTTTCATCTTCTCTCTCACTGTTCTTTTGTGTGTGTGTGTGTGTGTGTGTTAATGTGCACACGTGTGTGTTTTGGCAGCAAGCAGAGCTGCATAATCGAGTGGCGGTTGGTGACTGATGAAGGTAGCATCAGACTTGCCTCTTTGACAGTCAGATTACTTAAAGGCACAGGGGGTTGTTTAAAATGGACAGCCCCCCCATGCCTCCGTGCCAAACACAGGCCCAACTTTAGAAACAGGTGTGGGATCATTAGCACCACGGCTTGCAGTCAGTCAACAAATAAAGAAAGAATGTCAACAAAGAAACTCACCACTCTCTTCACAGTTTCAAACTGTCTCTTGGATGAAACAGTATTTTTCCATCTTTCTTCCACAGAAGTTAGTATAATGAATTCTTCCTACTATCTTTAAGGGATAGTTTACCTAAAATTTGAAAGTTCAATCATTATTTCCTCACTCTCATGTCTTTTGAAAGCAGTATGACTTCCTTTCCTATGTGGAACACAAATGGAGATGTTTAGCAGAGAGTTCAAGTTGCTCTTTTCTATACAATCAATGTGAACGGTGACTGTAGTGGTCATTTTTAATGAATAATAATTCAAATATGTGCTTGTTTCTCATGGAAAGCTATTAAATATCTATATACATATACATATATACTAAAAATCTATGAAAGTTCAACACAATTCTTTAAAAAAAATTCAAACTAAATTACTAAACCAAACTAAATGTAATCGATTCTATAATAGCATGTAAATAATACCAAATTAGCACAGTACATAACATTACATAATAATATTGCAATTATTCTTTTCTTGCATTGCATTGCTACTTTAGATCTTTATATAAACAAAGTAAAATTAATTTAATGTAATAAAAAAAAGTAAAATATTATTTAAAATTTTAAATAAATAAAATTAATTCTTAATAAATTCACTAATAAAAAAGACAATAAGGCCAATAATAATAATAGAGAGCAAACATGCCAAAACAGAAGGTGCAGCTTAGACATGTGCCGGTATTTCAAAATACTGTGGATAATTATTTATTTCAAATTATTCAGATTTTTTGAATGCATTTTAAGAATAGTTTTCCCATCAACTGGTCACAATGCATAACACCGCTGTGCGCTCTCATGTAAATAAGCACGGATGAGAAGCGCGTAACGCGCTGAATGAAAGTGCACATTCACTCTCTGACAGCAGCAGATGGCGCTGAACAACAGAAATGCAGCCGTTACCCTGGAAAACCCGTAAACAAACCACAGTGCTACTTTCTGAAACGTATTTAAATAATTTAAACCGCCATTCAGATTTGTGTATTCGCTATGGTGCTCATCACAGCGCCAAATACAAAAATATTTAGACTTAAAGGCACAATATGTAAGATTTTTTTATTAAAATATCCAAAAACCACTAGAACAGTGTTATATATTTTGCTGACTTGTGTACTTACATTATCCCAAATGTTTCAAAGAATGTTTCAATCCAGAGAAATAAGCAATTTTAACAAGTGACACGGACCGTGCCTATTGTGTCGCCTGCCAATGACATCATAACCCCTCGATTTCCGGTTTTGTTTTGTAGAAAACATGGAAACACCAAAGACACTTTAATATGTTGTGTGTTTTAATAGATGGGTGACGACCACACAGAGTAACATTATAACAGAATTTTCAAATGTATCTAGTATGATAAAACAGCTCTGCTTTTTTTCCCCCACATACACACGACTGGAAGGAGCGGAAACGGTCGACTGTGGCATAATAAAAGCTTCGCTGCTTTCGAGTCATGTGTCGCGCTAATTCAGCGGCCTTGTTTCGCTTCAACGGCTTTCAGCCTCACCCTGCTTCATACTACTACGTTAATAAATCATTAGCTCATCCATGAACATGATTTCTGCCCGAGTCCCGTCGGACTGCATCGGCTGCGGAGATGAAGACGACAACTCCCATGATTACACACTCAGTCACGGCGTCATCAAACTACGCCTTTTGTCTATTTTGAATACGTGCCCTCTAGCGGCGAAAATGACATATTGTGCCTTTAATAGGCTATTTATTTTCAAGCTTGTTTTTTTACATTGTAATCTGAACTACAAAATGCACTAGATATTCTTTGAAAATGTTTTGATTCTTTATTGTTCAGTCACACTTTACATTAAGGCTCCATTAGTTAACATTATTTAATTCATTAGTTAAAGGGGTCATATGATGCAATTTCAAATTTTCCTTTCTCTTTGGAGTGTTACAAGCTGTTCATGAATAGATAAGATCCTTAAAGTTGCAAAGACTAAAGTCTCAAACCCAAAGAGATATTCTTTATAAAAGTTAAGACTTGTCCACGCCCTCCTAAAACGCCTCGTTTAAACACGTCCCCACATGTCTATGTCACTGTGTGGGAAGATTTGCATAACACCACCCAAATGTTCACGCAAGGAAAGAAGGCGTAACTTTTATTCTTGCTGTAGTATTGTTGTTGCCGCCGCCGCCGCCATGTCGTGAAGAGCTGTGTGTTTCGTTGTGAAAGCGAAACTACTTTGTTTGGCCTTCCAAAAGAGGACTATATCTGCTTCATCATGCCTAGAGCTGACCCGTGCTGGTCGCTGAGGAAATACATCAACTTCGCGCTGCGGATCACCGCATCGGCTTTCACCCGCCGGCCGTTCCTCACTCTAGCCCGACCGGCCGCCGCTCACTCAAGCCTGCCGTGTGTGACGCTGTGTTTCGTTGTGAAAACTTTTTTTGGCCTTCCAAAAGAGGACCCAATTAGAAATCAGTGGTTAAGTTGTATTTACAACACTGTTCCAGAACAGTTCAACCCAAATATTCAGATGTGTGCAGCGCATTTTATGGAGGAATGTTTCCTGAACCTGCAGAGTAGCCTACAATGCGT
>NW_015505798.1:113475-122282 GCF_001515645.1 Sinocyclocheilus grahami | reverse complement strand
TTTACAGAATTAACTTAATTACTGAATTTCACAGAAAATGTTTATTTTTTTATAAATAAAGAAGTCAATTATTAAAGTATTACATATGTTACATAGGCTGATTTATTCATTTTAAGTATTTGGGATTTTAAGAACAAGTGGAAAATGTGCTGAACGTTTCATTTCATCCAAGTGAAATTAGCAAGCAGTTAGACTGAATTTACATTCGTTTTAAACGCGGAGCCAGGCGTGAGTCGGCACAGGTTGCGCGTGTGCGTCAAGCCTCATCCATACTGACAGATGCGCTCTTGGAGACTTGCGGTGCGGAGCCGGGTGCGAGTATAAACGAGCATTACGAGACAGGCTGCGTGAGTGCGGCAAGCATGAACGGCTCGTCCGTGATGCGGGATTCGAGCAGCGTGGGGCAGAGAGGAGCGAGAATGAGAAGCATTCACAGACACAGGCTGTGTGTGCGCACTTCTGAATTGGGAATAGCCAACATGCATTATAAATTTATTTCAAATTAATCTGTTGGGGAGATAAAATGCGTAAAATAACGTAAACGTACTAACAAAAACATCTAAGAATGTATCTTTTATTCTCCAGTACTGAAAACAGAACCTAGAAGAGAGCTTTTGATATGTGCTGTGACGCAGCTCTTGGAAATTACCTTTTTTGTTCATTGTCTGTCATTTCGAAGCTTAAGTTGCATACGGTTTTCTTTAGTTTTAATTTGCCTAACTATCGATCTGACCCAGTAGACGCCATAATCCCACTCTGTCTTTCCGGGTTTTCTTTTTTTTAATGGTGGGTGTTTATGCAGTTGGCTAGAGCAGTGCTGATTGGGGAGAACAGAGGTGCGCTCATTCTATTGGTTAGTAAGACTGCAGCTCAAGGCTGGTAATATCGCGTCCATATCGCAGGCTTTGCGATTAGGAAATCGCAACGTCTCAAATCGCGATTTCAATTTGATTTCCATTAATCGCACAGCCCTACATCACAGTATGGTATGGGGTGTAACATTTCCGTCACACGCTTGAGATATTCGTCCAATCACAATGCACTGGATAGCTGGCCAATCAGAGCACACCTTGCTTTTTTAGCAACATCATATGACCCCTTTAACATAAACTGCCAATGGAAAATTCTTCTAAACATTCATTAATCTTAGTTGATTTCAATATTTAATAACACGTTGTTGAAATCAAAAGTTGCTACTGTGTTATTTAATGAACTCGTGCTAACATGAACAGTTGTATTTTTTTAACAAAGATTAATAACTTCTGTAGCAAATGTAGCTATTGCTCGTTGTTCATGTTAGTGCATTAACTAAGGTTAACTACTGAGATCTTATTGTAAGGTGTTACCTATTGGTCTTCATAATTCTTTTGTACTTTAATCTGTGTGAAATGATTTACTTTACACATTTTTTGTGTATTGCTTTATTGTATTTAAATGTTCAGTTTATTTTATGTTATAAGAAAAAAGTTATTAAACCTGTTATACTTTATTATGACAACACTTTTTTTGCAACTAAATTTCAATATCGTGATAATACCGTATACCGTGATAAAAGCATTAGCAATTAATCGCATCATGAATATTTGATACAGTCACATGCCTAGTGCAGCTGTATATTTTCAACACTCTGTCGTATTGCAAGAAAATCAAAAAACAAAAAAGGAATGCTTTTTATACAAAAGTATTGTTTGCTGTAGTTGAGGAGCACTAAACTGCAGAGCTCGAATTGAGCTGTCAGCTGTATTGCCGCATGGGTAAGTGGGCCCAACTGTGGGGTGGCATCTCTCCACTGGGGAGAACAGCTCACTGCAATATCGCAGTCACAGAAATCCTTCACGTCTCGCTTGGTCGCCTCGTACATGTCACCTGCGCCCGGGCCCTGCCCTATCCCACAGGAACCAGACTGAAACACTCAATGTGCTGGACTGGAAATGCCATCTCGAAATATGTTCCAAATTGAGTATAGCTGGCCAATCAGAGCACACCTTGCTTTTTTAGCAACATCATATGACCCCTTTAACATAAACTGCCAATGGAAAATTCTTCTAAACATTCATTAATCTTAGTTGATTTCAATATTTAATAACACGTTGTTGAAATCAAAAGTTGCTACTGTGTTATTTAATGAACTCGTGCTAACATGAACAGTTGTATTTTTTTAACAAAGATTAATAACTTCTGTAGCAAATGTAGCTATTGCTCGTTGTTCATGTTAGTGCATTAACTAAGGTTAACTACTGAGATCTTATTGTAAGGTGTTAATTGTTGGTCTTCATAATTCTTTTGTACTTTAATCTGTGTGAAATGATTTACTTTATAAATTTTTTGTGTATTGCTTTATTGTATTTAAATGTTCAGTTTATTTTATGTTATAAGAAAAAAGTTATTAAACCTGTTATACTTTATTATGACAACACTTTTTTTGCAACTAAATTTCAATATCGTGATAATACCGTATACCGTGATAAAAGCATTAGCAATTAATCGCATCATGAATATTTGATACAGTCACATGCCTAGTGCAGCTGTATATTTTCAACACTCTGTCGTATTGCAAGAAAATCAAAAAACAAAAAAGGAATGCTTTTTATACAAAAGTATTGTTTGCTGTAGTTGAGGAGCACTAAACTGCAGAGCTCGAATTGAGCTGTCAGCTGTATTGCCGCATGGGTAAGTGGGCCCAACTGTGGGGTGGCATCTCTCCACTGGGGAGAACAGCTCACTGCAATATCGCAGTCACAGAAATCCTTCACGTCTCGCTTGGTCGCCTCGTACATGTCACCTGCGCCCGGGCCCTGCCCTATCCCACAGGAACCAGACTGAAACACTCAATGTGCTGGACTGGAAATGCCATCTCGAAATATGTTCCAAATTGAGTCAGAAAAAAATATGTCATTGCCTCACCCTCAACATTTGACCTGAAACAGCACCTGGGCTGTAAAAATCTAACTCCTATGAACAACAAACCCCATTTGAAAGAAAATATTTAGTCATACATGGTAAGGGCTGAAGAAAATGGAATGCTGAAGAAAATGGAAAAGGGAATGCTCGAAATGAAATGCTAAAGCCTGTTGTGTATAGTGAGATAAGAAGAAGATTACAGCTGTGAGCCTCTGGAAAGCCTCCATAGTCTCTCATACATTAAATCATATGAGGTTTAGAAAACTGGCACCAACAGACATTAGTCCACCTCTTGGATTTAGCCCGGACTGCACCAGTACATCACAGCCATCACCAGAAATGCCACATATAAAAAGTGCTCGTCTCAGAAACAGAAGCTCACATGCTTAGAAATAAATAAAAAGGCATGAAAGAAAACAAGAATAAGCATGCATGGATAAAACAGTGAGTGAGCAACAAACCACGTAAACAGAAGAAAAGCAGAAGAAATAAGAGAAGATCTTCAGAACTGATGACCCTTGAAGGCATGTCCACCAGAATAAAAGCAAAAACATCAATGCAATTTGTGTTCTTCGTTCTCATTGGCTAATCCCACATACCCCAGCTCAATGTGTGGGAGGCCAGATCTCGGCAAACAAGCACCAATCGAGTTAACAAATAAACATCACCACATTAGCATGTTATCAACGAAGTGTTATTCATGTAATCACATTGTTGACTGAAAGCTATTAGAGACCTCAAAAAAGCTGCACTATGTTTAGACACTTAATAGCGAGCAGTTTAGAATGAGAAGGACACTTACTGAGTCTCTTGGCAGCCTCCAGGGCTTCAGAGGCAGTGTCAGCCACAAAGAAGTGCTGTACAGTCACGCCACTGTCCTGCATCAGCTTCTTGCTCTGGTACTCTTGCAGGTTCAGCCATCTTCTGGGACTTACCCTCACTAACTAAAAACACAAAGACATAAACAGTATGGTTTCATTAATAAAAGTCGTGAATAAAATATATGATATGAACCTCTGCTTGTTTGTTTTTAAAACATGATGGATGCTCTGTGTATCACTACACTAGGTTGACAATGAACCTTTTTTGTCGGCAAAATTGTGACCACGCCTTTGGACTATTCAATAAAATAGTTTTTACCCTATTCGTTAAACTATATCTTATACTACGGGGCTGTTGAATGCTTGAGTCTGAGTGGCTGATGAATGTTCTAAGGTGTGCAATTATTTTCAGGGAAACGCACAGCAAAAGTAGTTCCAGGCAGGTCTTGACCGCATTACATGCCCAGATCACTTCGCCAAACGATTTCCGTTATTTCAAAGGTCTTTACAGCTTACAACAGCAAAAGAACCAAAACCCACAATGACACTGTCCAAGCAAATAAATATAGTAAGCAACAAGAAAAAAATATTTCCATGTTTTTCCCACAAGATTACTTTTTATTAAGAATGGAAAGCACATAGACTTGTTCGGCATTGCTGGGAACGCCCACAAAAACGTCATAACCGTTTATGCCGAGGGGGAAAACAAACCATTCGAATTAATGCACGGAGACCTTGTTAGGCGCTTAATCATTACTTTTTGTGATGATTTCGATTGATTTTTGCTTTGTGCAATGCCGAAAAGTTGCTGTGTGGCGTTCTGCACCTCTAAAAAACTGATCTGATGATGTATATGACTGATACACTGCAATTCTGGATTTTCTTTTCTCATTTTGTCTCTCATAGTTGAGGTATAATATTTCAGTTTTTCTTTTTTAATAAATCTCCAAAAATGTCAACAATTCTGTGTTTTTCTGTGAATATGGGGTCCTGTGTGTACATTAATGAGGAAAAATTAACTTAAATGATTTTAGCAAATGGCTGCAATATAACAAAGAGTGAAAAATTGAAGGGGGTCTGAATACTTTCCGTACCCACTGTATGTACTAAAAACACAGTAACGTTACTCTTTTGTATGTGAACCTAGAGTCAAAAAGTGTCACAATATGTCATTATATATTTGACAGATCAGAGACTAGACCAAATTTCAACCGGCACATTGATACACTGTCATACTGTCACGTGGGATATACCATCATACTGTTCCGTCCGACCTACCATGAATAAACAGTTGGATTCATTTTTTCAGGCAGGTCTTTGAAGTTATTTCACAACAGACATCAACTGTAATAAAGCATCTTCAAGACCATTCATGTCTTGTCTTACATTCAGGCAAAGATTTCTAATCATTGCAGCTCGGCACTAGGTTAATATTCACACACATTCATGATCACGTCTTTTGATGAGCATTGGATGTGATAGTTAACAACCCATAAGACTCATTAAATAGACAATTTCCCATTATTCACCACTATAGATTGAGAGTAAAACAGTTTATCAGAGCAGCACAGTGCTTAATGCAGTTAAGTACCTTGTTAAGTCGTGCTTTTGAACAACTCTCTATGGCTTCTGCTAATTGAGCGTCTACATGTCTCAATGGAGAATAATGAGGGTGCCCACCAAAGCTGCCTGGCTGTGAAAGAGCACTGAAGGGTACACTCAGAAGTGCATACTACAGAAGTATACATTAGTTGATGTGAAGGCTAAACACCTATGGTGACGCACACGCTATGGAAGTACATACAGAAGGGAATTCTACAAAACTCTCCACTCAGAATTGTATACTAATGAAACACATCAGAACTGCACTCTATTAAAGGCTACAAGATGTGTACACTTTGGAAGTATACACTCAAAATTCAAATACTACAGAAGCACACACGTAGAAGTGCACACTATGGGGACGTAATATAGGTTTGTCTCAAATGCTTACAATTGAAAACCAAAAAAAGTGCACAAGAACAAAAGTATACACTCAGAAGTGGACACAATTATAGTGCACACTTTTAACAGTGCATTCTATAAAAGTCTATACTTAGAATTCCCAAGCATGGAAACGTACTGGCCTTTGCTCACTCAAGCCCATGAAGTCCACAGGAGGCGCTTGGGTGCACAGTTTTGAGTCTAAAATGACAATTTGGACACTCACTCCACTGTCTTGTGGATTTCATAAATCTCCGCTAGACCTCAAGTCCACATGAAGTGTGCCATTTGGAACAGAACCTGAGAGAAAGAGAGAGAGAGAGAGAGAGAGAGACAGACAGAAACATGTCTTCAATCCACTCACTAACTTAATCACTTGCTCGTTGATAAGAGACAGATGATTCACTACTCTCATTCTCAACACCTGCATTTCATCATTTCACTACTATACATCACAGCGCGCTTTGACTGTGCTTGGCTACACTGAACTAAATAAACTATGATTCATCATACCATTGCATTTGGTGCTCACAGCACATTTCTCATGAAAGAAAATAGATCACGAAAGGATTCGATTGGTAAGTTTAGTCTTTTATATTGCAATAATTTCCTGACAACGTATGCGTTGTACAATAACTCTTCACTTTTTCAGTAAGCACAGAATATGAGACTATTATCAGTATAATGTGGAACCAATTTCTAAACAATCACAAATTAATAAAGTGCCAAAAGGTAGGGTGGTATTATTTTGAGACCGTATACTATAGTGATATTGTTTTTATTTTTTTATTTTAATAGAGTTTTTAGTATAATTTATTTTTGTAATGAAAAAAATCATTGATATTAATAAATATTGATATAATATTTGAATCATACATAATACATCATATATACATATGTTATTATGAATATATTTAATACATAATTATTGCATTTACATTTTTACTTTTTCTTATTTATATTTTGCATATTATGTATATTTTACTTGTTTACTTAATTATTTAAATTTTATGACTAAAAAATACTAAACATTAATCATGTTTAAATATTTAATCTAATTATATAATTATTGTTAATATTGAAAGATCTTGGTTGACATACTACATTTCATAATATATATATATATATATATATATATATATATATATATATATATATATATATATATATATATATATATAAAATGTCCTCTATAAAGGTAAAAAAATCCCTTTGATAAAATATAAAAAACATGCTGATTTATATTCCACAGCTGATAGAAAACTGATGAGAATATTGCTTCAGAATAAATTATATTTGCAAAAAACAAAACACGCACAAACAAACACACACACACACATACATGTTATATATATACTGTATGTGTGTGTATATATATATATATATATATATATATATGCGCTAATGAATAACAATTATTGAATTTAAATATTATATAAAGCAATGGTTAAGTGTACTTCAGTATGCTTATATATAAATATATAAAAATGCATAATGCGTCAACGAAAATCTAAGTATGCTCCTAAGCATACTGAAGTACACAATACCATTGTCAGCTATTGAACATGGCTTTTTCCACAGAAAGGTATTATTTTCATGGTTAGCATCTGCTGAGTCCTCTGAGGGTCATTCATAATAGCCATGGTGTAGCATTCGATGTATATTTTTACCTCTGTATGGGGGTGGATACCGTCATATTTAAAACTGGAAACAGCTCCCTGTTGTACAAGCTAGCTGTTGTTAACATAGCAACTTATGAAAGGTTCAGTGAAAGGACATTGGGAAATAAAGCTGCCTCACACATGAAACTATGCATTTTGTGCACTTTAGTACTTTTTCTATGTCATATTTATGACAAAAAAAGTTGCAGATAACCTGAGAAATTTCTGATTCTTTGCGTAGCATGGTAACATGCTGATAACATGTGCACTGACAAACAGAGCAACATTTACCTTCAGTCAGCCACATAGCTGAAGGATTTTATTTAGACTTCACAGATGAGGGTTTCTTTTCTGACCGTCTAGCTAGGGCACAATGGGCTTATGGTTCACTGCTTTTTATTAATTCATATGGGAAATCAGTGCTGTTTTCTCAAAAGATTATGCTTCATTGCATCAGCAATAAACATAAAGTGTGCTTAACATGAATAAACTTCCGAAAATGAATATTAATAAAGAAACATGAGAGACGGAGAGAGAGTTCAACAACTTGAGGTGAGCAAGAGCTGAATTAAAAGTGTTCAGTGATTCCGTAGCATGTAACTTGTTAGCTTTATGCTAAGCTAACAGGCCTAACTGACAACTAAATGAAAAAAAAATAAAAAAAAATGTCTTTCTTTTTTTGCATTAGGAATAGTGTGATATGTGGTACACAATTCATAAGTCAACATTTTCATGATTAAGACTAAATACACAACTACTCAAGGTAATTCACAGGTATGAATAATTAACAATAATATATATATATATATATATATTATATGTATATATTCACTCCTGTTCTTTGTAATTTTTTTTTTTTTTACGTTAACGGTTTTTACGTCTTTACATGTTAAAAATTTATATGTAGAAATTAGCATTAACCAAGATTAACAGATGCTTTGAAAGTGTTGTTCCTTATAATTTTGTGTTAGCAATTGCTATATAATGTCAACATATGGAACTTAATTATGACGTTTTCACACCAAGGTTGATAAATACAACAACTACAACTATAAACTGTTAAAGGGGTCATATGATGCGATTTCAATTTTTCGTTTCTCTTTGGAGTGTTACAAGTTCTTGGTGCATAAAGAAGATCTGTAAAGTTGCAAAGACTAAAGTCTCAAATCCAAAGAGATACTTTATAAAAGTTAAGAGTCAACTAGAGTAGACTACAATGCCGGCTGTTCTGACTCTCAGTCTGTAAGTTCGTTTTCATTTAAAGGTTTTGCCACTGATGATTCAAACGTGAGTTTTGGGCAGTGTAGAGTAGGGCTTGTTGTTTGTCATTTCTCCGATCACAAATGCAGACATGGTTTTATGTTTACGCGGCGCGATGCAACGCAGTGCGTAAAAAGACAGTATAAGTCATTATAATCCGTAATTATGTCCCCACTGGATG
>NW_015505798.1:107613-110986 GCF_001515645.1 Sinocyclocheilus grahami | reverse complement strand
CATAATATATATATATATATATATATATATATATATATATATATATATATGCGCTAATGAATAACAATTATTGAATTTAAATATTATATAAAGCAATGGTTAAGTGTACTTCAGTATGCTTATATATAAATATATAAAAATGCATAATGCGTCAACGAAAATCTAAGTATGCTCCTAAGCATACTGAAGTACACAATACCACTGTCAGCTATTGAACATGGCTTTTTCCACAGAAAGGTATTATTTTCATGGTTAGCATCTGCTGAGTCCTCTGAGGGTCATTCATAATAGCCATGGTGTAGCATTCGATGTATATTTTTACCTCTGTATGGGGGTGGATACCGTCATATTTAAAACTGGAAACAGCTCCCTGTTGTACAAGCTAGCTGTTGTTAACATAGCAACTTATGAAAGGTTCAGTGAAAGGACATTGGGAAATAAAGCTGCCTCACACATGAAACTATGCATTTTGTGCACTTTAGTACTTTTTCTATGTCATATTTATGACAAAAAAAGTTGCAGATAACCTGAGAAATTTCTGATTCTTTGCGTAGCATGGTAACATGCTGATAACATGTGCACTGACAAACAGAGCAACATTTACCTTCAGTCAGCCACATAGCTGAAGGATTTTATTTAGACTTCACAGATGAGGGTTTCTTTTCTGACCGTCTAGCTAGGGCACAATGGGCTTATGGTTCACTGCTTTTTATTAATTCATATGGGAAATCAGTGCTGTTTTCTCAAAAGATTATGCTTCATTGCATCAGCAATAAACATAAAGTGTGCTTAACATGAATAAACTTCCGAAAATGAATATTAATAAAGAAACATGAGAGACGGAGAGAGAGTTCAACAACTTGAGGTGAGCAAGAGCTGAATTAAAAGTGTTCAGTGATTCCGTAGCATGTAACTTGTTAGCTTTATGCTAAGCTAACAGGCCTAACTGACAACTAAATGAAAAAAAAATAAAAAAAAATGTCTTTCTTTTTTTGCATTAGTAATAGTGTGATATGTGGTACACAATTCATAAGTCAACATTTTCATGATTAAGACTAAATACACAACTACTCAAGGTAATTCACAGGTATGAATAATTAACAATAATATATATATATATATATATATTATATGTATATATTCACTCCTGTTCTTTGTAATTTTTTTTTTTTTTACGTTAACGGTTTTTACGTCTTTACATGTTAAAAATTTATATGTAGAAATTAGCATTAACCAAGATTAACAGATGCTTTGAAAGTGTTGTTCCTTATAATTTTGTGTTAGCAATTGCTATATAATGTCAACATATGGAACTTAATTATGACGTTTTCACACCAAGGTTGATAAATACAACAACTACAACTATAAACTGTTAAAGGGGTCATATGATGCGATTTCAATTTTTCGTTTCTCTTTGGAGTGTTACAAGTTCTTGGTGCATAAAGAAGATCTGTAAAGTTGCAAAGACTAAAGTCTCAAATCCAAAGAGATACTTTATAAAAGTTAAGAGTCAACTAGAGTAGACTACAATGCCGGCTGTTCTGACTCTCAGTCTGTAAGTTCGTTTTCATTTAAAGGTTTTGCCACTGATGATTCAAACGTGAGTTTTGGGCAGTGTAGAGTAGGGCTTGTTGTTTGTCATTTCTCCGATCACAAATGCAGACATGGTTTTATGTTTACGCGGCGCGATGCAACGCAGTGCGTAAAAAGACAGTATAAGTCATTATAATCCGTAATTATGTCCCCACTGGATGCAACAAATGCCTTGTTTATAATGGTTTTTATTTTTCTGTCTGGTCGTGCCGGGAGATGGCATCACAGTATGGTGAGGGGCGTAACATTTCCGTCACACGCTTGAGGTATTCGGCCAGTCACAACGCACTGGATAGCAGGCCAATCAGAGCACACCTCACTTTTCAGACCGATGAGCTTTGTAAAAATTGACACGTTTCAGAAAGGTGGGGCATAGAGGATAAACAATAATGTACAGTATTCGGAAAATAATGTTTTTTTAACCTTAAACTACATAAACACATTTCATTACACCAAATGCAATATGACCCCTTTAATAATTCTTCAAATTCTTTGAGAATAGGAAAGTCCACACCACAAATATAACAATAACATCACAGAGGAATGATATAATTCAAATCACTTTTTAGAATGATTTTTCTAACTGATAATTGATAAAAACATTAATAGTGTAGGATATCAGACCGAATCAGACAATCTAAGATTTGGTCAAAACCGAGTTGAGGCACGAGGAGTCACAAAAATTCCACAGAGGCCCAAGACAACAGGATGTCATAAATCAGACCCTAGCCTCTCTGAAGCAAGCCTAAACCTAAGCCCCTGTCACAGAACAGTTTTCAACATTAACACAAAAGAACACATTGACAAGTCCAAGGAGATTGTAAAATTTTGGGGCAAGTTATCAAGAATAATGGTCAAAAGAGATGACCGCATGACTATCACACGATAGTAACTACAGTCACAAGCTCCTCGTAAATTGACTTCCCCCACTTCACGACAAGAACAGACAGACTAAAATTCCTTACAGACATTTTAATCTCTAGTCTTCATACATTCAATAAGGATTCACCCGACTTAAAGAACTTAAGCATTTAAAGCGGCTGTAAATTTCTAATCAGGCACTGAACAGAGCACCCTGTCTCTCAAATCTGTCTCCCAAACCATCCTCAGATTCACAGCCCTTTGACATTCAAAGACAAGAAAAGCAATGTAGCATCACATACCAAGTGTCAGGTGTATGAACATCAAAACCTGGAGTCTAATGAGAGAATTATACATTAAAAAATGTCAAATGTCTTGATCTGAGGAGATGATATTTGCCTAACAATTATATTTTTCTGTTTCTGTCTGTCAGTTGTTATCGGCGTTCCCGGTTCCGGCCCCGCTTGATTAACCAGACTGTGGAAGTGCTAAAAGAGCTCCATGGCAACCTCTTTGCAAATGTTAGTGGTAATTGTTTTATTTTCCCCCTTCTCGCTAAATTTAGCAGGAGCCCACTTTGTAGCTGTACAGGTTATCAGTTCACTCAAGGGCAAAGGGAGGTTGAGGTGCATCCGAACCGGGAGGTGGGCATCAGGGGCGCGAGCGCTGAGCTCCAGGAGGAGGCGGTGAGAGGGGGGCGGCAGGTGTCTGATCTCCCCTGAGACTCTGCCTCAACAGTAATTATCTTCATCAGCACTCTGGAGACACCACCAGTTAAATACCAACGCGCACACATAAACGAACAGCTTTCTACACCCACAAACACATATGCAGCTGAAAGCTCAAATATACAGAAACATGCATACATACATATATACATATATACATATATATATATATATATATATATATATATATG
>NW_015505798.1:75122-107314 GCF_001515645.1 Sinocyclocheilus grahami | reverse complement strand
TGAGAGAGAGAGAGAGAGAGAGAGAGAGAAATGCAATAGAATAGAATAGATGCACTGATGTACGGGTGTAGCTCAATAAATTAGAATGTCGTGGAAAAGTTCATTTATTTCAGTAATTCAACTCAAATTGTGAAACTCGTGTATTAAATAAATTCAGCTTGACTGGCCAGCAAACTCTCCAGACCTGAACCCCATCGAGAATCAAATCTGTATTGTCAAGAGGAAAATGAGAAACAAGAGACCAAAAATTGCAGATGAGCTGAAGGCCACTGTCAAAGAAACCTGGTCTTCCATACCACCTCAGCAGTGCCACAAACTGATCACCTCCATGCCACGCCGAATTGAGGCAGTAATTAAAGCAAAAGGAGCCCCTACCAAGTATTGAGTACATGTACAGTAAATGAACATACTTTCCAGAAGGCCAACAATTCACTAAAAATGTTTTTTTTATTGGTCTTATGCAGTATTCTAATTTGTTGAGATAGTGAATTGGTGGGTTTTTGTTAAATGTGAGCCAAAATCATCACAATTAAAAGAACCAAAGACTTAAACTACTTCAGTCTGTGTGCACTGAATTTATTTAATGCACGAGTTTCACAATTTGAATTGAATTACTGAAATAAATTAACTTTTCCACGGCATTCTAATATATTGAGATGCACCTGTACTCATGTAAAAAACAAACAAACAAACAAACAAATAAAAGTAAATAAGTATGTAGTAATGTAGTTAGTTAAAACATCTATACATCTATGGAAACATATTTCCACCACACAAGAAAGAAAAAATAATAATAAAAAAACTCATGCTTTGGTAAATTACTTATGGCGTAAAATGTTGATATGTCATAATTATGCGGCAAATTATGAAACAATTCATAATTATGAGATAAGAGATGTCAAAGAATGGCATAAAAATTTAATTCTCTATTTCCTCTCACAAGTCATTCTGTATTAAAACCATTTAACTGCTCAAATCAGTCCTACAATTTTATCATCCTTAGCTCTCATCATTCAGTGTCACTGTAAATACAAGCGTTAATAGTTTTAAGAGAATGTTAATTACTTTAATGTCTCAGGTAATTAATTAAACTGTGTTTAAAGATGCTGTGTGAAGTTAAATTAGTAACTAACGTTATATGTTAATGCTTTCCCTAATTATCAGCATCTGATGTATCGACAAAAAGTGTTTAAGGACGACTGTATTGGATCCTTCACAGCGCAGTCACAGGCCAGCAGTCTCCAGGGGTTAAAATCCTCATTACTAGTCATAGCTCTGCTCTAAACCCTTTGAAATGACTCTTCTTAATTAGCACCTCCAAATGGCCTCACATTTAATTAACTTGCGGAATCCTTGAGGGGCGTTTTGATTTAAGAAATGAACACATTTTCCCATTCCTGATTGCAACTAATTGCTTTACTTTATTCAGAAATGATAGCTGCCATTTATCACGAATAATACAATACCAATGTTAAAATAGTCCCAATCAACGAAACAGTGGAGCTAATAAAATGCTGTTGATAAATCAGGGTTCATTACTGTAAGATCGTCTGAGATAATTAAAAGATTTAATAAGGTGTATTTCCATAGTTTTAGCATTTGCGCATTAGAGAAATTGAGAAATAATTAGACAAATGTTGTGCTTACAGGAACAAATGGTGAAACGATTTTAATTTAGAACATCAATATTTCTTCGAAGTCACAATGTTGGATAACGAAGCAATAATTGAATTAATGTGTGCTAGGGAAAAGTCAAATAAAGTTCATTTGTGACCTCTAAATGCTGTCAGCTCTTTTTGACTTCTGTTCAGCAAGGTCAGATGGGCACTGGTTGAGCAGCAGCCTTTGGCAAGTTGACAAGAGGGCTCCGTTAGGCCATGACGTGTGTGTGTGTTAGCAGAGCTGAGTTAGGGGGAGTCAGCAGAGCATGTCAAAGGATTTAGATCACAGAGATTTGCATCATGGGATACACTTTTGCCTTAATCTCCTAAAGACAGACACGGGCTGAAGGTGAAGGAAACTCTCTGCAGATATGAATTTAGCCATTAGCATAGCCAATAAGGAACATCATTCGGGGGAGAGAGGTCTGGAGGAGTGAGATCAAGTCTGTGGACAAATAGAAGTGGGCACTGAATCGTTCATAATATGATTTTATAAAAGGAATTCACTTATTTACTCACCTCGGTGTTGTTCCAAACCCATTTGAGTTCTTTTTTTTCTCTCTCTCTCTGTGGAACATACTCTTTTCTAATTGCAATTGCAATGACGTTTCAAAGAACTGGAGCTTTCAAGCTTCATAGAGGATGCAAAAGTTCCATAAAAGTGGAGCCTTTCTGAAGGGTCACATGTACCTCCAGATATCATTCTATTATGCTGATTTACTGCTCAAGAAACATTATTAGCAATGTTGAAAACAGCTGCTTAATACTTTTGTGGAAACATTTAAATGGTAGTGTAAGTCAGATTACAAGGTTAAAGTAAGACAAAGAAAAAGAAGAAAAAATTGACATTTTAAATTTCAGTTTCAAATAAATGGTATTCATTGAACTTTATCAACATTGATAATAATAAAAATAACCATTATTAATATCTGAGCACCAAATCAGCATATTAGAATGATTTCTGAAGGATCATTTGCCATATCACATTTTTGTGTTAGAAGCAAGCTGGAATTCAAATTATTTATCTCCTTCGCAAAATTAGTTATGCGATTTATTTTGAAATTCACTTTAGATCTCAGTGCATTGGTGGGAGAAGCAGCACTGAATCAATGCATCTGCTGATTTGGTCAACTAAAACTGGTTTGAATTATTCATGAATCTTGAGTAATCTGGTCCGCAAGTTCAACTCACTCAAATGATCCAGTCGCTGTGGCTCCTTTAACAACAACAAAACTTTCGGTCTATTTTTCACACAAATAATACTTTTGTGACTTTTAGAGTGCTTGTTTGACCAGAAATTCTCCTTTTGTGTTTAATGGAAGAACAAAGTGATACAAGTTTGTAACAACATGAGATGAACACAGAATTTGAATATTTAGTGAACTTTAATCAAATGTTTAAAATGCTCTTCATCTTTTAAAAAAATGAGCCTTTGGACATCCTTGGGAGCACAAACCAACTGAATAATTATCAAGCTAGACAGACAAAAGTCATTGGCACAGCAGTTATTGTATAACAACTTTTAATTTTCTGTAACACTAAATACCACCTCATCATAATCATCATTAAAGAAGAATTATCCCAAATGGACCGGAATACGAGTCCCAAAGGAGTGTTCAAAAGAGGCACCTCTCCTTCAAAAGGCTGCCGACAGAACTCTAAATGATTGCCGCCTTCCTAAATTATTGAAAAAGCCTAAACAGCCCTCATGAGCAACAGAAATGGCTATTAACCTTGGCGAAATGATATTTAAATCCGGTTACAGCAAACTTGCTCTACTGTATCCCTGGCGGCCAGGAAATGTAAATGCGTTCTCACTGTGGACAGATGGGAGAGACGCCTGCTGTTTGAAGTTCTTGCACCAGAGGAGTCGCACCCTCCCACCCCTCGTTTAAAATATTCAACAAGCAGCCTCTTCCAGCAGACTCCCCTGGTTCTGTTTCGACACTCCAGTCGAGCTTTTCAAGCTGCTGCAGCACTGTGAGGCGAATTAGCTTTGACGTCTTCAATCTTTGCGTAAAGATTTTTCCCCGCCCTAAAGAAGGAACGCAGCGGCAAATGTTCCTTTAAGTTTGGAGATGCGGCCTTGGTGCGGTGAGGGCTGTGCTGGAGAAAACAGCTCTGGGATTATCTCTAGGTCCAGACAGGAATTTCTGAGGAGGCATTGGCGTTATCGGCCATCGCCTGTCTTAAATCCATCTCTCTTTTTTTGCCATTGTCACTGACAAGCCATCTCTAATTTTCGAGCTGTCATAAAAGATGGGAGTGAATTGCCGTGATACCTACCTGCCAGTCACAGCTCCTGAGCTCCACTACAGCGGACTGGCAGCTGGCTAATCACTGCCTCTTGTCTCTGTGGTAAAAGTCCCAAAAAAATCAAAAATAGATTCTGTAAAACCTCAGGCTTGAGAAAAAAAAAACAAGAGTGTGCAGTTCTGTGACACGACTCGAGCAAACTAAGGGCTGGGTATCTATACAAATTTCCCAAATCAATCCAATTCTGATTCACTAGCTCTCAAGTCAATTCAGATTTGATTAAATCGATTCTGATTCTGATTCTGATTTCAGTCACAACGTGTATTTTGCTTACCAACAGGAGAAATTCTCTCTAAGGTATTGAGGCTAATTATACAGGGAACCTTTAAAGTATGAAAAAGTAATTGCATTTATTGCGTAGTATTAAATTATTATTATTTTTTATATTATATAGCAAAATATTACTATAGTATAATCTGATTCATGAACAAATGACTCTTATTAGCCGGCTCTTTTTAGTGAATAAAACACATGGAGCTCAATCAGTCTGATTCACAAACAAATGACACTTTTAGACCTTTTGCTTAATTAAACACTAATAATTAGTAATTAACACTGTTAGATTATTAAATATACTTCAGTGAAAGAGTACAAAAAAGGGTCTTACGCTAGACAGATTCAGTAAGTTAATTAATTAAGTAAAGGATTTAGCAGACTCATTCAAAGTAGGCTTATGTCCTGAGTTTGTAAGTCTTTTTGAATGACATTTTCTTGTAATTATTTTGCAGCACACATTAATTTTTTTTCTAATCACATTCAAATTCGACTTCAAACTGTACTGTATATTCGCTGACGGTGAAAAGTGTTAAGACTGGCATAGAGTAAAAGATTTATCCTGGGATTTCAGCAATTGATTTTGTGATCGTTAAAGTGAAGATCACGATTAATCGGAAAATGGATATATTTTTTTACCCAGCACTAGTGCAAACGTCAAAGTATGCAGTCACTGATTAATAACAAACAGCTCATTGATCGTTGTCAAGAACTGGCTGGCAGCCAGACTCCTAAGGAGATGGTGAAACATGGATTTGATCCAAACATGAGAAGTCCAAACTCAGAGAAAAATGGAAAAAGCTGTCCCAATCTGCATCTCATTAGTGTCTCGATATGAGTGCTTTAAAAAATGCTTTTCTGAATTACTTCTGACCTTCACACATACAATCTGGAGGTCCTTATCATCTTCACAAATAGCTTAGATAAACCTATCCATTAAAGATCTATTACCATAAAGATGTCACTTCTCCCCGATACCAAACAAGACTTAAATAAGTCATTTTAATATAAATAATATAACTGCACTTGGCACTATGTACTTTCCCATTAGAGCAGGCCCTCTCTCGGATGGATGAGGCTTGTACTCTGTTGCAGCGGGTTGCATCTCATTATATGAACAGAAATGAAAATATATGCTATCTAAGCACTCTGCATGCACTACTAAACCACATCTTACGGCAGCACAAATTGGACTGCACAAAGTAATGAAGTGATGCCTTTACACTAAATTGGTGTTGATCCAATGTCATTTTCCAGCACAGAACCTCTATATAACTTTGAAACTCCAGCTCAGGGACAAAATGAATAATACTAAGGTCAAAAAAGTAACAGATATTAGAAACTGAGTGTATTTAACGATTTAGTAACTTAATTAAAAACACATTTAAACTGAAAAGCAAACTTCCATGATGACATCAATGCTGCATTCTGGGAGTTGAATCAATAAATTGACTGAAGTCACAAAATCAGGTCAGTCAGTGCTTCAACTGACTGTCTGAACTAAAGTCACTGGAAAGATGCTTTTTCTAGTCAGAACGTCCAATGTTTAAAGGCCTTGTTCTGTGTACAAATGCGGCGTAAAGATTTATGAGATGCTGTGCCTTTGTGTGTGAAGTAATTTCAGAATAAAATTGTTTTAAGACAGTATTGATGTCTGAAGGAAGCAGACATGACATCTGTAGTGTTCAAAGGGGTTTATTGTGAAGCCAATAATGTGCAAACAGAATTTTGGTATTAAATTACGGCTGCTGTTATTATCAGATGCCTGTAGATGGGTGATATTTTAGTGTGAACGCATTACAACACACCTGATAATTTATGGAGGTTCAGATAAACTAAACCCTTTCTAGGGCCCTATAACACAGCTCTTTACAAGTAAAATATATTTATGCATGCCTTATGCTTTGGTTATTCCACTGAGTTTTGGGACAAAAACAACCATTCTTAAAGAAATAGTTCACCCCAAAAAAAGGCCCTCAGTTCATCCAAGATATAGAGGAGTTTGTTTCTTTGTTAAAGAAGACTTGTAGAAATTTAGCATTACATCACTTGCTCACCAATGGATCCTCTGCAGTGAATGGGTGCCGTCAGAATGAGAGTTCAAAAAGCTGATAAAAACGCCACAATTATCCATATCCAGATGCGATGTTTTCAAAATGTCTTCGATGAGGAAACAAACTCATCTGCATTTTGAATGGACTGAAGGTTGGCACCTTTTCAGCTAATTTTAACTTTTGGGTGAACTGTTCCTTTAAAGAGGGCAAGCCTCTGTCCTCTGACAACCAACACATTTGTTTTATGTGCCAACAGCCCCCGAACTATTTAGGGATATCAGTCAGGATTAAAACAGAACGGAAGGCGCATCTCAGATCTATTCAATGACCTACTTGAAACTGTTCTGTTCTTTGAAAAGTTTTGTTCTATAATGTCAAAATATAGCCTCTGACTTTCCATATGACTGAATTAATTTCCATTGAAACTGCACCGCTGATCTACTTTGTCATGTTGTCCTGGTTTACGGTCTGTTTGTGCACAGGAATCTTTCAGTACACAAGTCAAATGACACCCAAACAAAGGAAACATTCAAAAACTCTTCATGTTGCAAGACCAAAAGAGGACCACAAGACAATCGGCCAAAAATACTTATACTGCAGAAAACACAAAAATTATGACAGCAGGGAAATCTGCGTATACGTAAGATAAATATTAAAAATGACCTTTAAGCCTTTGCCGTCGACTGACAGCACATTGCTAATGGCAAGCTCAGCAGAAAAAAAAGTTTCATCACTGATGGGTCAAAGGCTGATACAGATGGACGTGATCCTGGCTTGAATAAATAGAGGACAAACCTGAAGGTGAAACAATCATTTCTAGTGAAACCTTATGAAAGAGCAAAAGAGCCCCCCAAAACATTTAATGTTATTAAAAAGTATCAACTTCAGAAATCAGTATTCCAGAAATGATATATAGCAGAATATACAAGCTGATGTACAGTATTATTATCTTATGACTCTTCTTTTTGGTTAGAATCTTTAGAACAACATCTTCAGAAGATTAACTTTAGGACAGAACCTAGAGTAGAATTTCTTATTTTCAGAACAGAAACTTCAGAAACTTTGTCTAAATTCATTGAAAAAGTCTGCATTGCAGATCATGCATTGTGTATAATAAACATATTTATATGCTGACGTCAGTTATCAAACACATTGTTTATGGTTCAAGTTAAGTAATAAGGCAAACTGAACAATTCTCCAAAGCAGCACTGAGCTGGATGACCGTCTGTGTGTCATTCTATTAAAGCATTTGTTCGTATCGCTTGTTAAATGAGTATTTGTACATATATTCACTGTTATGTGCAGACTAATGCATCATTATCAGGCGCTGTAAACAGACAGACAGCAGCTGCGGCACGCAACACTACGTTCTTCTGCTGGTCACATCACGCACTGGAGGAGAAACGTACAGATCCGCGATCTGTTACCTGGTTTCGGCTCACAAGCAGTTGTTTAGTGCTCGCCGATCGGAGTCCTCTCACAGCCGCCTGACATGCCATGGATGCCGCCATGTTGAACCGGAAGTAAGTCCTGTAGCGCTGACACACACGTGTGTGAGGACTGCTGGTGAGTGTTGGCTAGCTTTTGCAGTGTTGAATTGCAGGTCTTCAGAAACCTGAGTCAGCAAAAGAACACGATTGGACTATTTGCACTGCCACATTACCTCCATACTAGGCGGTAGGAGAAAAGTTCATTTGCACACAACTGTCTGGTTGTATACAGACGTATTCTATACATTCTTATGTATACATAAAGTGCAGATAATTGCGTAAATGTAGATAATTACATAAATTTGATCATTTATGTAAATATTGTTATGGAAGCACTTTTAAAATAGCTGTTGAATAACAACATTTTATGTAATACAATAAAATGTATTATTAAAATAAAATGCATCCCCTTCCATCTTAGTTTGTCATAATTTTTCTATTTATTAATTTTTGCTCAAATAAATTTTTCTATTGTTGGAAAAAGTCCTCACATATTAGAAAATGTATGTCATTATTGTTGGATGAAATGAATTTGAATAGTTGTTGAATATTGTTTATTTTTGTTTGTTTGTTTTGGTCAATATAATAAACTGTAAAAAATAAAATAAAAAGAATGCATAGACAACTCTAAATAAATTATCTAAATTATTTAGAAAATTATTAAAGCTAAAATTAATTATTGCCAAAAGTATCATCTTTATGTGTTCTGTTTGTCTTTAATAATTTAGTATAAACATAAAGATACAATTTAGACATCTTTGCCTATATACAAATGTTAGAATTAAGTTAGACAGTTTGTGTCTGATTTTATTTATTTAATCTTGAGTACATCTGAATACTGTTTAGTCTTGTGTCTTTAGGTCTTGTCTTGTGTGTGTTTAGGTTATTTAATATTTACATACTATGCTATCATGTCAGCACTAATCAAATGATCGTTTAAACAATGCAGAAGATAAAGAAGATCAACACAAAAGCAGGATCATTTTATGGATGTTTGATGGGTTGGATCGGATGCATATCAGGTTCCCAAACTTGGTGGTGTGTTTCTTTTGCGTTGATCAAAGGGAGGAGGTTTGATTCATTCTCATACATACACACGATCTATCTATATTTTCTCACTCTCTTCTCAGCTCTATAAAAGCACTCATTACTCTCTGACACTGTGAAAGGGCAGGAAGGGCAAAATGATCATAAAAAGCTGTGATTATGACAGAGAGACATTTGCTTCAAACTGATTTGTGTCAGCAGAAACCCATTCAGAGAGGATGATGAACCACTCCTGGAGAACATGAGTGTCTCTCTCCTCCCCTCATTTTTTTTTTTCACGCTACGGTCACATAAACAAGCCTCTGCCCCTTCATTACATTCAAACCAAAACATGCACATCAGCACATATTGACATTTTGCAATGGCAGAAGAACCACTATTGCCTTTTTTATTCTGTTATATATTTATTTCAACCCAAGCTTATTGGAAAAACGTGCCTGCAACGACATTTCTGCAAACAGATTACGTTGCTTCTTGCACGTTTCGCAACACTTTTAAAATGTCCAGTGAATTTAGCTAAAAGCAGTTTTTTTATCTGAAGTTTTATCCAAAACAGATTAACGTGAATCTGGCAACATTTTATTATGCTGGTTGTTGTAAATATCATGGTAGTTTGGAAATGAAATGTCCGGTGAGTGGCGCAAAAAGGTTAATAATGTATCGCATTTAAAAATGACATACCACCTGCACTAAACCAATAGTGTTAACACGAGATAATAATTTTTTTTTGTTTTACCAGACTTATACCCAAGCGTTTCACATCACACGTGCCATACTGTACCAGGTGGGCTACCAAGCAAGTTTACCACATCAGAAAAACAGTATGTATGCAGTTGTTTATGTGATGCAAACAACAAAATGTATTAGTTTATAAATGTTAAAACAGTTTTAGCATCACAGCATGGTATTGTGCAAGAAAACCATGCAAGAATATGCCCTTATTAATCTATAAATCTAATTTTTAGCATCATTTTATTGGGGAAAAAAGTATAAAAGTTGTTGGTGTTTCAGCTGGAAATTGCAGTGAATTGTATTGGTAGTTACGTTTTTTATAGTTTTTCAAAGTTGCAGGTATAGGCATGTTTTTCCAATGAGCTTAGGTTGATTTATTTCACAAATTACCTATCCTTTTCCAGCTACCTTTTAATGGGAAGAGATCCATATTTTCATTGTGTGGTGCATTTTTTACGTTTCACCTTTTTTAAATCCAGCCGTCGTACACAAACAAAACTTGCACACTATGCACAATATTCTCAATCTGTCGACCAAGCTGTCTTTTTGAGGGAGGATGTTTGTTTCATGGTATAAGAGCTCTGTATTATGGTAATGAAGCTGACCTGAACTTAGATGTTTAATAAAGGATGAGGATTCTTCTCAGCCCACCGAACAAAGCTTTTTGCTTCTCATACCACATTGATATGCAGCACTTATTCAAACATTTATGCTGCTGTCACATTTACTGCAGAAGCGTTTTGTATTTAAATTTGAAAGTGTTTCGACTGTAAACTTTACCAGTACATCGGTCGGATCCCATGAATGCCATTTATCGTTTCAGGCTATCGTTCCCAATCCCGTGCCATTTGTGAGACTGTGGTATTACACCACAGTTTCTGTTTCTAATATTTCTCCAGTCTTTTTCATTTTTCGAGAGCAGTCCGAGAATCTTCCAGCTACTTTCTTTCTGCAGAGAACGTGTTTCATGCCCAACTTCCCTTGAGAACTGCGCTGCAGTGATAACACCTCCTTTGCATTCAACACTGTGAGCAGGGTGCAAGAGCTTGTGAATTCTTTCATAAGTAGTTGATTCTGCTTTCATTCCTTCTCAGTTCCTACAAACATCCAAAGCCAATGCCTGCCTGAGGACGGTGGGGCCCGTTCCATCCTTTCTTACAAGCAGCCCAGTTGGAGGCCATGAAGCTTTCCTGCATGAGCTTTAGATCACAGGGCTGTCTCTCTTTATGATCAATGTATTTAAACCCTGTACACAGGTAGCTTTATTGATCCGCACTGCGAAACCGAAAACATCTGGCCCCCACATTGGACATCAGTATGACTCTGACAGCTAGGAACTATTGGCCTCATTAGCTATAGGAGAAAGAGGGAAAAGTGAGGGAAGCCTAATTTCCCTTCCTTTCACAGTCTGGTTCTCCAAACACCGAAGCACGCTAAGCCTCTTACCTCTCTCTGTCTCTCTCTTTTTCTTCCTCAAACCGGTTCTGAAGTCTTTTCTGCTCCCCTTCACCCTAACCCACTTTAAAAGCTATTCTCCTCCAGCTCAATGCAAATAAGGCCATTTCATTTTACTATGCTGGCGGTACATCTCCCACTAAAAGGAATGGGAAGCGGTGGCACACTCCATCTGTGCGCGGGATGTGGTACCTTTTAATGCCGTGGCGATTTTTCTTTTAGAGAATTACCACACTGAGCACCGAGAGCTGCGAATATTTCTGAGGAACTGCTAGTCTATAAAATGTAGCTATAATCTACAAATGGCCTTGAGTTCACATTCAATTTCATCACCTGTTTGTGTGGCTTTAGATGGCCATAAGAAAGTCTTGTTTGTTTTTGAATCTGAGTCGACAGCTTAGTCCTAGTCACAGAAAGCATAAAGGGAAAAATCTAACCCATGGGGTTGCACATTTTTTCACATTTTTAGAGGGAGAGAGAGAGCATGGCCTGTAAATGTGTTCAATATTCTATTACAAATTATGTGTATTTGATGCCTGCCTTTCTTGTTGGATCATACTATTAAACTTTGTTTGGAACTTTATTCATCTGTCTTCATCTGTATTTCTGCAACACCCGTGACAGTAATATGATATAATTCAGTTAATATAATATTTTTTATTTTATTAATATATTATTATTTTTTAAATTTTAATCCATTTGAAACGCCATGGATTTGAATCAGAAAATAATATATAACATAAAATAATGTGCAAAATGATGAAAATGTGTCATAATATGACAGACTAAATTGAAAATAAATGTGAACTTTTTAAACATTTCAAAAAAAGTGAATAAACATGTATTAATTTAAATGAGTATCAAGCATGTAAAAGATGTCCTTGGTGTGAAAATTTGAGCTCCTGAAACAATATCTAATAATGAGCATACTGAATTATTAGCTACTTTAGAGAAGTTACTGTGTTGTGAATTCTTCATGCTTTAGAAATTGTTTATAACTTATATAACCCAATCTCATGAGAAAATTACAGAGCCCCTAAGAAAAAAATAACTTGCATTTGCTTGCAAAAACTTTTTTACAAATAAGTATAAGCTTGAAAAGCCTACCCATAAACCCAACCGTGAATGAGGAAGAAGGTCATACAAAAACGTCACCAAAATTCACAACCAATTCACTAAAATGAAAAATAGTTCTTAACTGCTTTAAGAGTATTGCATTACATCTGTCCTTAAATATGGTCAAGTGCAGGGCCGTGCACAGACATTTTGAGGGGCAGTGGCCCAAAACCAAAAAAGGGGCACTAGGGGGGTGGGTGCTTGTTAATACAAATATCCAGTTGTTACAAATATACAATTAAAAGAGAAGACAGCACACTCTGTAATAATTTCAGACTTTATTGTAGATGTTTTGATAAGAGTGGGCTCTCCCTCACTCTCTGAGCCTGCTTCTGCCTCATCTTCAATGAAAGTAGGGGAGAGTGGGGTAAGTTGAGCCAGGGGGTAAGTTTACCCATCCCCAGTGCTTCTGCATCATTTTAACTTATCTTGAGGACCACATATGTAAAAAATGGCTAAACCCCACTCTCTCCTTTAAGTATTAGACATTTAATTTAATATTTTACAGCATAAATCTATATTATATATATTCTAATAAACAACTAATTTAGAGCATTTATTACATTTACTTTTAAATGTAGTCATTTATTAATTTATATTATTTTTTTACTATTTATAGGCCTAGGTTTTAATATAATATGATGTGTTATAGATTACTAGTATCAAGACAAGTGATTATAATGGGAAATATACTTAATTACAAGAATTAAAGTGTGACAAACTGCTAAATATTCTATATGATGATTTACCTGCTGACTTGCTGGAGCTTTGAATCCATGTTTGCAATGTTGAACTGCCTTTAGCACCCTCCCTTCGCTCTTTCTCTCTCTGTCTCTGTCTTCTTTTTTTGTGAAGGCATTTTTTTGTGTCTACAAAGTGTGCCAACAACAGCGAATTTTGTGTTATTTAAATTAGATCTGATCGGGAACAATCAGAATCAGAATCAGAATGAGCTTTATTGCCAGGTATGTTTACTCATATAATTTGTTTTCGTGACAGAAGCTTCCACAGTGCAACAGAATGACAGTGACAGAACAAAAAAACACAGATAATAAAAAATAAATAAAAAATAGAACAAGTAAATAAGGAATAAAAATATACAAATCGACAGTTGTATGTACAGGTATATAACAATAGACAGCTGTATGTACAGGTATATTATGTGCAAATTGAAATGTAGACTGAGTATGTGTGTTAGATTAATAAGTGTATGAGTGAATAAATATTGTGTGTTCCACAGTTATTGTCAAGTGTTCATGAGATGGATGGCCTGAGGGAAGAAACTGTTCCTGTGTCTGGCCGTTCTGGTGCTCAGAGCTCTGTAGCGTCGACCAGATGGCAACAGTTCAAAGAGGGAGTGTGCTGGATGTTAGGGGTCCAGAGTGATTCTGCCAGCCCTTTTGCTCACTCTGGATGAGTACAGTTCTTGGAGAGAAGGGAGGGTTGTACTAATGATTCGCTCAGCAGTCCGGACTACCCTCTGTAGTCTTCTGAGGTCATTTGATTAGACATTCTAATTTTAAAAACGTGGATATTTTGTTGTTATTTTAGAAGACCGAGAGCAAATCATTGCCGACAGAAATACAAAAACAAACTACCAAATGACTAATTCAGCGAATCATCCACTGACTGTAATGTGGATTGTAATGCATCCACCTGTTAATGCAACGACATTGGGAACTGTGGTCTCCACTCCAGAGAGCGGGCACACAGATCGTGAGTGATGCTGCGGAGCGGGCGGGAAAACACGGTGAGGGCGGATCTTTAGCGGAGCGGTAACAGACCGCTTAAGCTGGGGTGATGGGGGAATTGGTGAGAGGGGCAAAGGGGCAGTGGCTCTAGCCACCGGGCCACCCCCCTGTGCACGGCCCTGGCCAAGTGATCAAATCACAGATGGGGCTTTTGTTAACAGATATTTTAATCAGTAATTTCGTTGACATGATCAACACTGATTTGATATTCCTAGCATGGATAACAGTTCTTTCATACCTCTGTTTCTGAGTGACAGGAGATGTACATTCCAAGAGGACAAAAAGAATATGAGCCACTGATGTTGAATGCATTGAAGTTGTCACACGATCATTAATCTCCAGTGCCAGATCTTTCAGAAGTGCACACTAAATCACTCTCATTGCCACCAGGGCATTGATTCCAAACTCAGGTTCAGCACTAGATGTGATTTAATATGGCAGTGTACACGTATGCAAGAGCAGCGTGCATTTATATTCAACACCGATGGTTCATCCAGCTGCATAGCCATATTATAGCCCTGCCAATCCATGTAAACAATTTCGAGCTTTACCATGGCAGAGCTGCTAAACACATATCCACAGGAGAATTCAAAATGCACAGTGTGCAGAATGTGGATATTGCTTTCTGTTGATGTGACTCAGACGTGCTGTTCAACATCCAATTTCTCGGTATCCGTTTAGTCTTGCATATTGACTTTTGCCACACAAAAAAAAAAGAAAGAAAGAAATGTATGGGTCAAATACGAAAAGGGGTTTTCAAGCATCAAAACAGTAAAGGTTAATACAGGTGAATTTTATTTTTCGTACATTAGAATGTGTCCTGTTTAATGTTATGTTTTTTTTTCTTTCAGAGCAAAAAATAATGACTATTATACATTTTACCATGATTTAAATGTCATTCAATTTAACAATAGTTTATATACAAAAAAAATAATAATAAAAACTCTTGTCAGGCATATTTAGACTAAGAATCATTAGATGACATTAATAGACTTAATTGTCAATTCAAATCTTTATGGATATTGCTTTCTGTTGATGTGACTCAGACGTGCTGTTCAACATCCAATTTCTCGGTATCCGTTTAGTCTTGCATATTGACTTTTGCCACACAAAAAAAAAGAAAGAAAGAAATGTATGGGTCAAATACGAAAAGGGGTTTTCAAGCATCAAAACAGTAAAGGTTAATACAGGTGAATTTTATTTTTCGTACATTAGAATGTGTCCTGTTTAATGTTATGTTTTTTTTTCTTTCAGAGCAAAAAATAATGACTATTATACATTTTACCATGATTTAAATGTCATTCAATTTAACAATAGTTTATATACAAAAAAAATAATAATAAAAACTCTTGTCAGGCATATTTAGACTAAGAATCATTAGATGACATTAATAGACTTAATTGTCAATTCAAATCTTTAATAATCTTTGTCTCTATCCTTCAAAGCACTAAGTTAGCAATACATTTTTATTGATTAAAATACAGTATAATACAGTTTTGCATGATCACTTTTACTTATATATATAATTTTTTATATATCATGTATATATACAGTATGTATCATTATAAATGTCTTTACTGACACTATGCAACCTTGGAAAAAAATTTAAATTTCTTTCAAAAAACAAAAAACATACTTATTCCAAACTTTTTGAAAACCTTTAGTTAACCTTTAGTTACACATCCTTCTCTAAGGATGAGTGATGTAACCATGGTCACACTTTTCAAAACGTAATTGCTTGATGTTTTGAATCAAATGAATGACATTGGCATATCTGTAGCGCCATATTTTTTTTCCCTGAATGTCCTCGGCAGTAAACATAATCATTTAATTTATTGAAACAGTATTCAAATCATAGGCCTCAAAGCTGCTACGGAGCACATCACCTGCTGGCTTGGTACATTCCCCTGCGTTCAAGCACAAAAGAAGGATTAGAAGTGCATATGAGGGATCCAACAATATGAAACTCATGCTCAAGCCTTGCACGCTTACCTGCCTTTATCTTCAAGTAACAGGTCACACTATATAATTCTGCCCCTTTCTGCTGTCCTCAACAAAGCATTCCCTCTCTCCATCTTACCATCACCTGGTTGTGCAAACTAGTTTAGTAGTTCAGTTTAGCAGCAGAACATCAGAATATGACTTGATTTTATGTATTGGTATAATTTGAACACTAATCTGGAATCTTAAAGAGGAAGAGGAGTATCTGGTTCTGGTTATAAATATGGCCGACAGGATATGTTTGGACTGAAAGAAAATATGCATGATAGTCTTTTATATAATATTATAATAATAAAGTAGGCCCAACTACTTAATAAGGTTTTCTTTTCAAGAATTTATTTTCTTCATCTATTCATTTCTTCTAAAGAGGTTTTTTTTCTTCATTATGATATGTTTTATTTCAGAAATATATTGTACAACATATATTAAAGAGGTGTGTTCAAGTCATCGTAGCTTTGTCTTTATTTAAATAAACTAATATAAATGACAAAAAAAAATTAACGTCACATCATTGACCCAAATGAATAATCTTTTGTTTTCTTTCTATGTTCTTCCTGTCATTTATGTTCTGAGGATGTAATTCACCTTGCTTAAATGAGGAACAGCTGCTTGAGGAACTGACTGCACATTGAGTAAAAAAACACTGAGAAAATCATCTGTTTCAAAAACAGATGTGGCTCTCGCTACAGAGCACAGAACCTGCTGCTTTAGTGTTTGAGAACTAAGCAAAAGAGCATGATTATTTATGATTGCACATCTCAAAGTAACTTAATGGTTGGTGCTGCATTGGGGGAAAATCTGCTTATTTATAATAGCATGGAGTTCCCAGGCTCAGCATGCTGACAAAGTGGGCAGTAGTGCAGGTTGGCATGGATGAAAGATATGAGAGACCCATTAACCTTCTTATGTCGCTATGAGCCGAGGAACCTCTTTCACTATCTTAAGCGCTCATCACTTATGGGCCCTCAGGGGACCTGCAACTAATTAACCTTGTGCAGACAGGCTCTGTTGTAGTGGGCTGAGGAGAGAATATTAAGAAACCTTTCAGAGGGCCATTAGCAATGAGATTAACATATCCAACTTTCAAGTGGATTTTTGACACAAAACCAATATTTGTTTGAACACACCACAAGTGACCCCCCTTCTCTGAATTCAAAGTGGCACGCTGTTTTTTTTGTGAAAAGCAACACTCACGGGGGCATCTGCTTGGAAAGTCAATGTTTAAAAAGTATAATTTCGTTGTGACTGAAGAAAGAAAGACATGAACATCTTTGATGACATGGGTGTGAGTAAATTATCAGTATTTTTTTATTCTGGAAGTGAACTAATCCTTTAAGGTAACTTACAACATTCATAAAGCAACTGAAACACTTTCAGAGTTGTTTTGGTTGATTTGTCACATAATTTAGCTCCAGACCTTTGCAAGTATCTGCCATCTTGAAAGGATTCTTCTGATAAAGTTGGTTAAAGCAATGATGTGATGTTGATGACAGCAGTTTAAGCCTCTCTGTAAACTTCAAAATAATCATTAGCAGTGAGTTCTTTGGGAGTTTTCATTTCTGCACCTGTGAAGAGCAAATAGTACACAAGTTTCTATTAATTAAGGTAACGTGGTCTAAGTGAATGCGGCAAACTTTATTTACACTTACCTTCATTTTCTCTTTGGCTCTAACTGCTCCTTGCTAGTTCAGTCAAAAAAGTCGGCTATATAATAAAGATGATGTCCAGTATTATATTTCTTCAGGGCTTGCACTGCTCGTGTCCAGAGGTGTCTGAGTCTGCCATTTCTTCAGCAATGATAACACTTTTCTTGATTACTGCAAAACATAGAAATATTAAAAGCAATTTGTGGCATGTTATTAGAAATAATTAGTTATCCCTGTGCATAGCTGAAAAAGCAACTAAAGTAGCAACAAAAGTGATAAACCGATGCTGTGTTTGTGTTGTAGTCAGTTACATGTTTTAGCAGTGGTGAGCATCTGTAAATGTCAAATCTGCTTACATTTAGCAACTGTAAAAGGACAGAGATAATGTAGATGATCAGACATGCTGATGCATATTAGTTTGATTGCAGCACACTGTCATAAATTATATCTACAAATCCTTTTCACTCTCACGCCCTTGAAGAAATACGGAAGGAAAACAACTTTTGCTTATTACAACGATGTTCGTTAAAATAAGAGTGTGCAGACTAAAAATAGAAACAAACCTGCTCTTTCTCCTTGCATACGCTGGATACGCGTCATCATCCTCCTCTTCAAGCTGTTTGCAGATTGGTGTTCCTTGTAAAAGTTTAGTGCAGCGTAAACAGGCAAGACTCACATAATAATACTTAGATTAAGTATGAAAAAGAGTTTGTTCATTTATTAGTTTTAGTGGTAAGCATACCGAATGTTTTCAGCCTATGCAAGAAAGCTGCGTTCGCTGCAACCACATGAAGTTAACTTTTTGAACCAGACTGAACATAAACTGAGGGGCAGCTGAGCTCGGCCGATCTGGGAATGCTAGCTGTTAGAGGCCCCATATAACTGAAATCCACACTTTCACTAATAAACCATGAAATAAAATATGCAAACTATATTAAAATATTTTTCAAATATTTAATATTTAAAAACATATATAAGATAATATTTTGAATGATTTAAACTTAAAATGAAATATTTTAGCGTAGACACAAGTGTGATTATTTCTTTTTAAGTGATGAATTTCTGAAGGCAGTGTTAAATATTTGAATGTATTAAAAATGTGAGAGCTTGCCAGTTATTGAATTATATTGTGAATCTTGTGCAGATAATACAAATCCTGATAATAAACTGAAAGCAGGGGGAATGAAAGCTATTTTTGACAAGTAAACGTTGCTGTCTGTAATGTTTGTGAGAACTTTATTCTAACAAACCAGATACCTTGGTTTTGGAGATGGTATTAAGGTAATTATTTCACATTGCCCTTATTACATATTTTATATGTTCTTAATGTAGTAATAACAGTAAATTATGCGCAATTAGATGCAACAAACCCTAAACCAATCCCTAATCCTAACCATAACCCTATAGTAAGTAAGTGCATCAGTTCTTAAATATATTAAATGTGCATCAGGAATATAGTGTTTTATATAGTTATATATACATACAAGTAGATTGTGTATATACTATTGTATATATTATGTAAATATAGTCTGTTGGGCTTGTATAATGAAAATACTACAACGTGTAATACTGGGCTTGTATAATGAAAATACTAATACGTGTGTGTGTGTGTGTGTGTGTGTCTTTTAATTTATGTTATTAATAATAATACAATGGTAATACTTTTTTCATTTTTTTCTATTTCTTTCTGTTACTGATACCATGGTAGTTTCACAGTAAAGTTAATTACATACAGCACATATTATAATTTTTTTCTCATATAGATCATTCAGCATGAACTAACCGAGAGTCTGAGTTAACCCAGTAAATTGCTTCACTATAATGAGAATGGTAGAGGATAACAAATCTTTTTTAAGGGGCAGCTGTGACATTGTGTGAAGGTTGGGCAGAGGGGTGGCAGGATGGAGCATGTTCACAGACCTTCTGGGGCTCATGCATAATGCTCTTTGTGTTCAAGGCACAGGTTGGCCAGGCGGAGAATAGCGGTGGAAAGATGGAGGTGATGGCAGGGGCGACTCCTCCAGAATCTCAAGCAGCTTCCTTTTCCCCCTCCCTTTCTTTTTGGAAACGGCCAAGTGTAATGTACCCTGTTTTCTGTGGCAGCAGAACAGAGGCGCACAAACTTCTCCCCTGGGTGCTATTTTAGCTCATGTTCATTTCGCTGTCTTTTCCGTCCGCTCACTGTTGTCGAGTCTGATGCATTAACTTGCAATCTTGTGAAAGCGAGGCTGGAAAAAAATGACTGTTTTGACACAATCTTAATAGTCATTTTCACGCAAGATTACATGCTCTGCGTATCGTGAGTCGCTGTGTCAAAAGAGCAGACTATAAAATAGGAAAACTAATAAATCTGGGTACGATTCAGCAAATTCTAATTCACTTGTGCTCATCTAGACCCAAAAACAATTATATTCTAATTACGGTTTTGTAAAGTATATTTTTTTCACAAATGATTATATAGAGCCAGGACAGATGGAAATAAAGAAATTCATGTGCTGCAATAATTCTGAAATTCATCATCTGTTTCCGGCATGTATAATGGACTATAAAATATTCTTAAAACATAATTATAGTGTTTTATAACATAATGCCACATAGGCCATTAGCCCATGCTCCTACATTTATAACCACATGAATAATTAATTATTAGCCCTTTTATCCCAGCTGAAGTAGTTTTTTCCCGCCGTGCAAATTACGCTGGATTTCAACAAAAGGACCCAAACAGAAGCCAGGTTGATCTTATATGTCTAGATCTAATGCAAATGGCCTAAACTGAATCTTATGCAAGGGATGCAGTTCACAGACAGGCCTACATGTGCACCCCGGGCTGAGAGCTCATATCACGAGCAGGGAGAACGGACATGCCAAGGGCTGTGTTGTGAAGGACTCATCTTTGGAGGTAAGTAGCCTATTAAGCATTGCAGCCCAGCCATGACCCATGAATGCATGATGAGCATTCTCCAAGAAAAGTGGTGGAAGATAAATTAAAAGAACAGGCGACTATGCAGTCCATGATGTAAATCAGAGACCATTAGGAATTCATTAAACACTCTCCAGAATATAGAGCTGAAATTTGACTCCATGCATGAGGGGGTATTAAGGGTAGTATAAAAGATAGCAGCGAGTAAAAGGTTGAGCTGTTAAACTAAATTAGAGGGATAGATGGAAGGATGGACGGATGGATAGATGTGAACTAATCAAGTTGGAGCATACATGCTGTCAATATTCAATATATTGAATTCCTGAGCAATCATATTGGTATTTTATGATTGAATTATTCATTCAAATGATTCATTCAAAAACGCTGACTCATTTGGGCACAAAAAGTGAGTGGCTGTTTCCAAAATCACACACTCTCTGAGTAGGTACTTCTTTTGAATAAGTAATTACTTTGAAACCATTACAAATATATAGTATGAATGTGTGTGTCTCATCTTTGGAGGTAAGTAGCCTATTAAGCATTGCAGCCCAGCCATGACCCATGAATGCATGATGAGCATTCTCCAAGAAAAGTGGTGGAAGATAAATTAAAAGAACAGGCGACTATGCAGTCCATGATGTAAATCAGAGACAATTAGGAATTCATTAAACACTCTCCAGAATATAGAGCTGAAAATTGACTCCATGCTTGAGGGGGTATTAAGGGTAGTATAAAAGATAGCAGCGAGTAAAAGGTTGAGCTGTTAAACTAAATTAGAGGGATAGATGGAAGGATGGACGGATGGATAGATGTGAACTAATCAAGTTGGAGCATCCATGCTGTCAATATTCAATATATTGAATTCCTGAGCAATCATATTGGTATTTTATGATTGAATTATTCATTCAAATGATTCATTCAAAAACGCTGACTCATTTGGGCACAAAAAGTGAGTGGCTGTTTCCAAAATCACACACTCTCTGAGTAGGTACTTCTTTTGAATAAGTAATTACTTTGAAACCATTACAAATATATAGTATGAATGTGTGTGTCATCCAGATGTGCTGTATCCCATATTGTCACTGTCATGTGACTTCAATGCCATTCACAACTCCTCTCCCATAGCCTGATAGTAAATTGTTCATTGGATGTGCACTCGCCCGAGTACTTTTCGCTGCTGTGAATACTGTGAATTTGGATATACTACTCTTTTCACACTGTTTTCATTCAGTAATGAAACAAGGTTGTTTTGACACTTAAATGGCACTTAAATAGAAATAATATAACATTGCTTAAACAAATATGTGACAATATATATTTCATTTTCATTGTAATTCAGGTCTTTTTTTTAGGTTTGGTCCCTTACTGTGTCCCCTCCTCTGCTCTGCTGTCACTATTTCAGACAGGCTTTCTTAGTTGCACCATACAGCACAGTCCGGATTCTGCAAATTGAATTCCAGTGCAACACCATTATTTTGAGCTGTTTATTTGTGCATGTCTCTTCGCATGTGAAGCTCTGTCTGAGAGGCGTTCACATAGATATCAACTATGTCATTCAGCTCAATGTGGTTCTGCAAGTGTGACCACACTGTGACTACTTTCATTCTTTTTGTTCATTGTGGTCTTATGATCTTCTCATCCAGGCTTTCGCTAAAATCAAAATCAATATCTATATCTGAGACCATTTTAAAAGCCTCACCAAACTGAATCCAATTAATTTTACCTTACCAATTTTAACTCATGTACTGATTACATGATTACATGTGCTGTATGTATAGTGAATGAAGTTGGTTAATGGCAAATGCTGTGTCTGTGTGTGTGTTCTATGTATTTTAAATAGACCTAGGCCTATATATCTGTCCCAAGGATCCCAGCATTTGCATATAGATATTAGCTATATATTTTTTGTGTGACAATTTGTCACCTTTCTTAATAGTTAATTACTTTTTCAACCTGGGGCCGGTTGCATAAACCCAACGCAATAAATAAATTAGGCGCTGTGTAATATCTGTTACGGGGCTGACGAGACGTGAGACGTGCGGATCCATTCGCAAAGCTTTTATTGTGGAGACATGGTCATAAAGCAGGCAGGGTCAAACAGAGGCAGACAGGTATATGGCGGGCAAAACACAAGAGTAATCCTAGGGCTAGCATGGGTTTGACGATTGGCAGACAGAATTAGAAGAGGCAAGACTAAGGGAGAAATCCAGGAAACCAGGCGAAGATCAGAAACTGAGAAAGCGACTAAGGCTGAGGCTAAGGCTAAGGCTGAGGCTGAGGCTGAGGCTGAGGCTGGGGCTGGGAAATGACTGAGGGCTCTGTAGAGTAGCTATCACTAGGGGAGTGATAATCGCTGAAACAATACTCGGCAGAGGGAAGGGATCAGAGTGAGTGTTAAATAGTGAGGGAGTGATATGAAACAGCTGGGTGCAATCAGTGTAAACAGCTGTGTGCAATCCGTGCTGAGTGTAATCAGTGCAATGCATGATGGAAAATGTAGTCCGGGGTGATGTGCAACAGTGTGTAGTGCGAGAGTCAATGAAATTGGAAGTTCATGGACCGAATTCGTGACAATATCATTGCTCCAAAGTGCTGCAAAGTTCCTTGATTATTACACCGGAATGAGAGTATAGTTCCTAGCCATATCGGCCTACAAAATCGCAACTTTTCAATTTCCGTTGGTCTTAGTACACGATGTAACTACAGAATAGTCAAGTTTTAAATAGTAAAAATATCGAAACTCTTTGGTCACTTTTGAGCGAGATGCAAACAGTTTAATCAGATTCAATTATCTATGCTAAGCTGCAGCTAAAAGTGCTACCGCCAGACCCGGAGATCAGCTGAATGGATTCGAAAACGGTAAAACTCAACTGTTTAACATTGAAAATGAGCCTATTTTCAAAAATAGTGGAGTGTTCCTTTAAATTAGACCAATCTAAGATTTTATGCAACTGGCTTACAAAGTAAAAACCAGTCTTAAAGAAAAAAATTTGATGACTAACTTAACTAAGACTAGTCTAAAACAGTTTTATGCAACCGGCCCCAGGTCTCATAAAAATACGTACCTCTGGGTACTTTTCTGCAACACCGTTTTTACGTACCTTACTGCATGTTTTGCCACAGTTTCAAAAAGAAATGTCCTCTGAGTGGCGCTAAAACACGGGTTCAATACGTGAACCCTGGCACGTTTTTATTACGTTGATATAGGTATGTATTGCTGTGTTTTATTACGTTGCTTCAGGTACGTATTGTGGTGGTTCAGAATTAAAATATCCGGGGACTGTCGCTAAAATGTAATGCTCTATCGTGTTGGAAATAAGCCCTACACCAAACCCAACCCTAAACCTACCCAATAGTGTTAACAAATGCAAAACTGATATAAAAATGCTTTTGTTGAAGCAACCGTGCCATTTGTACTTCCTTGTATGCAGATTTGAACTGTTTTGTCAAACCGTATTAACACAGGACTCGAACCATAGCTCCTCATCTCTCAAGTACGTCTCCGTACTCCATGAGCCACCGAGCAAACCTGCCGTCTATGAAAACCCATTTTTTATTACGTTGATATAGGTATGTATTGCTGTGTTTTATTACGTTGCTTCAGGTACGTATTGTGGTGGTTCAGAATTAAAATATCCGGGGACTGTCGCTAAAATGTAATGCTCTATCGTGTTGGAAATAAGCCCTACACCAAACCCAACCCTAAACCTACCCAATAGTGTTAACAAATGCAAAACTGATATAAAAATGCTTTTGTTGAAGCAACCGTGCCATTTGTACTTCCTTGTATGCAGATTTGAACTGTTTTGTCAAACCGTATTAACACAGGACTCGAACCATAGCTCCTCATCTCTCAAGTACGTCTCCGTACTCCATGAGCCACCGAGCAAACCTGCCGTCTATGAAAACCCATAGATATTAAGCTGGATATGTGTGATGCTAACATTCGAAAGCATCAATTTTCAAGTCTCCCAGCATATTAAAATTGTTTTGAAGTCATAACATAATATTCTTCAAGTAATTGTGCAAAAATTACGCTTTATTAACCTAAACACTGTAAATTTGTGTGAAAAAGAATAAAAGGTGTCTGAGTTTTAGCCTACTGCCTCTAGTGTTCATTTCTTTTGGAAACTGCAGTGATATGTACTTATTGTACGTATTTTGCG
Organism: Sinocyclocheilus grahami; assembly: GCF_001515645.1. Taxonomy (NCBI): domain Eukaryota; kingdom Metazoa; phylum Chordata; class Actinopteri; order Cypriniformes; family Cyprinidae; genus Sinocyclocheilus; species Sinocyclocheilus grahami. The sequence goes on along the minus strand of NW_015505798.1, from coordinate 82,686 downwards.
TCTCACAAAAAAGTGCCCCCATTTTTTAAAAATGATTTCAAAACATTGTCAATGTTATGATGATGGCACATGTAGAATATATCAGTAAAGTTTTCTGTATGAAAAGATTAATAAATGTAAGATTTACAGTGGAAATGCAGCACTCCATGACCAAAAATAGTAAGTGATGGTTTCATCAAGTAGTTATATCAAGTGTCATCTTGTGACATTGGTTTGTTACTTTGTTCATATTTTTGTATTTTTATTCTCTAAAGGTCTCTAGGTCTCTAAAGTGGCTCCACACTATAAAATGTGGTAACTGCAATTGTTTCCGTAAAGAGCTACCTGATTTAACCCATAAAAACGTGTTTTGTTGGTACAGGTTGATTCAGTGATGTTAATTTATTATTTTTTTTTGTTTATTGACTTTAATAAAACCAGTTCATTTAAACACCATTTTAGTTACCATTTTTCAATACATTAAGCTACACTTAAAATGTATAAATATTGATCAAAACAAGTGCATTAAAAAAAGATAATACTTTTTTTCTAGGTTTTAAAACATGAAACAAAAGACCTTTTCTGTATCGTAACGTACAGATCTTTTCTGTATCATAACATACATCCGAGTGAAATTATCAAAGATTATCAAAAAAATTAAGAAAACGAAAAGTTGGGGGGGGGGGTCTGGGTTCTACCCAAGGTGGTTGAAGCAACCGTGCCATTTGTACTTCCTTGTATGCAGATTTGAACTGTTTTGTCAAACCGTATTAACACAGGACTCGAACCATAGCTCCTCATCTCTCAAGTACGTCTCCGTACTCCATGAGCCACCGAGCAAACCTGCCGTCTATGAAAACCCATAGATATGAAGCTGGATATGTGTGATGCTAACATTCGAAAGCATCAATTTTCAAGTCTCCCAGCATATTAAAATTGTTTTGAAGTCATAACATAATATTCTTCAAGTAATTGTGCAAAAATTACGCTTTATTAACCTAAACACTGTAAATTTGTGTGAAAAAGAATAAAAGGTGTCTGAGTTTTAGCCTACTGCCTCTAGTGTTCATTTCTTTTGGAAACTGCAGTGATATGTACTTATTGTACGTATTTTGCGTCTCACAAAAAAGTGCCCCCATTTTTTAAAAATGATTTCAAAACATTGTCAATGACAATGTTATTAACGGTAATCTTAATATGAGGTGCCCTTGGGTCTGTAAGTGTTGAAAAACGAAATGAAACTAATTTTCACGTGAAATGCAAATGTAGTTGGACACTAACCAATTAATTAAGTCTAAACAGAATTTATAAATAAATAAATGAATAAATAATAATAAAAATGCAAAAAAATCTCTCTCTTCGAATTTTATCTTTGGATGCTCATATGGCTTCATTTGACATTTTAAACGAAAAGTGGGGGGGGGGGTCTTGGTTCTAACCAAGGTTGTTGATTGGATAAAGGCAGATCTGAATGCAAGCTTTCTGACTAAATGATTGGAAAACAGGTACATTTTTAATTAATTCTGAAAGAGATATAACAAATACATTAAAATGAAAAGAAGTAGAACTCCAAACATTCTAGCCGTGGCAAATCTGTAGAATTATTTACGGGTATTTTTGAGATGCATAACTATAAACTTAATTTGATCTAACATTCCCAGGATAAGGTTTTGAGCAGGGGTGTCCAAACTCGGTCCTGAAGGGCCGGTGTCCTGAAGAGTTTAGCTCCAACCCCAATTAAACACACCTGAAGCAGCTAATCAAGCTCTTACAAGGCATACTAGAAACTTAAAGGCAGGGGTGTTGAGGCAAGTTGGAGCTAAACTCTGCAGGACACCGGCCCTCCAAGACCGAGTTTGGGCAGCCCTGGTTTTGAGGTTGGGACTTGTTTCACTAAAATCAATGCCTTCTGCCTCTAGTGTTCATTTCTTTTGGAAACTGCAGTGATATGTACTTATTGTACGTATTTTGCGTCTCACAAAAAAGTGCCCCCATTTTTTAAAAATGATTTCAAAACATTGTCAATGACAATGTTATTAACGGTAATCTTAATATGAGGTGCCCTTGGGTCTGTAAGTGTTGAAAAACGAAATGAAACTAATTTTCACGTGAAATGCAAATGTAGTTGGACACTAACCAATTAATTAAGTCTAAACAGAATTTATAAATAAATAAATGAATAAATAATAATAAAAATGCAAAAAAATCTCTCTTCAGCCCTGGTTTTGAGGTTGGGACTTGTTTCACTAAAATCAATGCCTTCTTTAGTCTTAACTGACAGGGTCTCTGACTGGATTCAGAGCTAACTCAACTTTTGAACAAAAAATGCATTCCTTCTCTTTTCAATCAGTCCAACAACCAAACAAACCTTGCAGCCAAACCATTTTTGTTGTTTACATTTTATGGGTTCGATGGCTTCATTTTACTCACCCCGTAGGCCTATTTAATGAGCTCTGGCTTTGGTATTCTGAGCAGTCCCAGAGTGGATGCACTTTTGTGTGTTTTGATGATAATGCATTCCTTCTCTTTTCAATCAGTCCAACAACCAAACAAACCTTGCAGCCAAACCATTTTTGTTGTTTCTTTCAATGCTTTTTCATTTCAGTGCAACCATATTTTGAATTATTATATGAAATTAGTAGTTTTAAACATAGCCATTCTTTAAAATAATCTATAGATTTTGTATAAAACCAACATGCAGCAATATTGCAGCTCTACTTCTGACAGTTTAATCCTACTTTGTACATACATACACACACACACACACACATATATATATATATATATATATATATATACACACACATTACTTTTGTGTGTTTTGATGATTAGAACATTTCTAGAAATAGCTCCACTATATCAAACTGGAGAGAATAAAGCCGCCACGACGTTCTTGGCCAAGAGGTCTGCTGCTTTCAGAAGAAAACAGCGGAGGTGATTGTGAATGGGCCTATTGTTTTTTTAAATGAAAGCGGACACATCCAAAGCTCCGGTACTCAAGCAAAACAAGCTGGTGTGTGTACACAAGCCTTCTTCACCTTCGACTCTCCCCCTCAGATGTGCGGCAGCGTATGTCCCTCACGCCCTTTCACCTAAGAAATCACACAGAGATGTCACAACCTGAAAAGAATGAGAACGAAAGAGAGAAGGAGAGAGAAAAGGCCTTGATAATTAAGACACCAGCTGTCAGGGTTTGTTCTGGAACCTACCAAGGTGGTGTTTATTGTAACAGAGGATTGGCATGCGGCTCTGGTGAGCCCACAGTTGCCGCTGAGTGTTGAGTGGGTGTAGTATACGTTAAGATCCAGCTTAGTGTATGTTCTTGATGCTAGCATTATATTGACAAAGAACATTCTTGGAGGTGTTGCTTATTAAAAAAAACATCTATGGAGAAAAAAAAATGTTTTTCGAACCTTTGAAATAACAAGTGCATTAGTAGAGGAGCATCGCACCTCTCAGATAACATCCCATGTGTATAATTTCTTGAAATATACCATCTGCATTTCTCCAGAGCAGATTTTCTTCATTGAAATTCTTCATGTGTCACACAGCACTTAATGGGAGTCTTGATGATTACAGATCGGAGGCTGGGAGTTCCCCAGGTGTGTAATTGCACTTCTTCTTTTCTTTGCTCTATGTGGAGGAGTTTGAATTAAAACAGAATCCATTAAAATATAAGGGCAAAATAATTTTTTATTATTTCTAGCCTGCTCCTATAGAACCCTCACTGACCATGTGTTTTTTTCCAAGCCCTACCTTTTTTTTCATTGTTTATATATTTGTAGATTTAGGGGATTTGGTTGAACTGGTATGAAGAATATGGCGCTGTTCCCTCCCACTGTTTATGACAGGTATTCCCAGAGGACTGCAACTCATTTTTGGAAGCATGTAGTGTAGAGATGGGGCCATCTCATCTCAGTCTGCAGAAACTCCTCTGGGGCTAAAGACATTGTCAGGTACCCTCCAGCTGACCTTCCCCACGTCTCTGTGTACACGGCTCTACTCTACTTCATAAATCTAAGTTTTCTTTTTAGAGTACAGCTGAAGCCATGAACATCTGTGCTCAGGTGATATTCACCCTGCTGCTTTTCTCACACACTCTTACCACAGACAAAGCAAAGAAGTCTCTAATCTGCAGGCCATTTACAGCAGAGGACTCAGGTGCACATATACAGTACACTATAGATTTTCATCATCTCTGTAGGCAGACCTCAGGCAGTGCCCATTTAAAGGACATTCTGGTGGGTAGACATTCTGGAGGGAACTAGTAACAGCATGTCACCTCCATGTTATTCTTTGGCCACAAAAAGTTGAAAGACCATTTGATCATTTCCAGGGTAAGAAATGCCGCAATTGCAGGAGGGAGTTTCAATTTTGATTTGATTGGAGTGTTCAAATTTAAACAACAAAAGCAACATTTTTTGTTATACCTATACTCTGGTTCCTCCCGTGACCTATTTCCCTTCAAAGTGGCCAATAGACAAGAGGTTAGTTCCTTGCAGGGAATATAATGACCACTTCAGGATAGACCTCATCTCGTATCTCTGGGATTAGCACAGTAGTTAGCATCAGGAATCCTAAGTACACGGACTAGCCTAGTCTTTACTGGGAGAATTTAACTTGGTATCCTGAAGATAACAAAGATTTGTCATTTTGAGTACTTGAGGAAATCTCTGTGGAAGAATATGCTGTACTAAGATCAAGGATAAGCTGCTAAGCTAAGTGAGATAAGCAAGCAGTATCTTATTTAAGCTAATTTAATTTCTAGCGTATTGCCTGATTCCTTACTTTTCTGCCTTTTGTCTTTGATGACAGTAGTTTGCAGCTGATATCATCAAAGAACATGTCTGAATATTAGGCCTTTAGATTACAAAATATGACTAGTCAAATGTCACTATACGTGTAGCTGCTTCATTTTTTCTACGCAACAATGAACATAGACCTGTTTTTTGAAAGACTGATCTCATAGACAGCACGAAAAGTCATTTGCTCAAAACTCTATGACTTCTTTCTTCTGTGGAACTCAAATGGAGTTTTTTATAGTAGTCCAAGCTGCTTTTTTTTAATACAATGAAAGTGAATGGTGACCATGGCTGTCAAGCCAGATTTACAGCAATTAATCACATTTCTGATATATATCAATTATGCTTTTTATGTTCTTTTTTTTTCAGGTAGCGGGGGTCCCAGTCATGGCCATTTGATCCTGTCTAGGCTAATTTCTGGCTCTGCGTAGCCAACCTGCTCACCCTGGATAGAGAGACAAAGATCTATGGTAGTCACAGTGAGTTTAAAGAGCCCTGCCCTACCTGATGATAGTCCCCTGAGCAGAAGATTAACACTCTGTCTAGGCTAAGTGCACTTTGTCACAGTGCTGAAAAGAGGAAAAGGAAGGCAGGCAGCAGTACGCCATAAACATGTTTTATTGCATTGCACAGAGGCACATCTACAGACTGCATGGTTTTAATTAATGGCCACTGTGCTGATGCCGATACCAAATATTGGAAGTAAGACTGTTGCATTGTTGGCCAGTTTGTTTGGTAGAGACTGATGAAAGATTTTTTTGTATCATTTGCAGTGTTATATTTAGATTCAGTTAAATTTTTGTTTTTTTGTGTTTGAAAAAAGTTTCTTATGCTGCATTTATTTGATTACAAAAAATGCAGTAAAAACAGCAATATTGTGAAATATTACTACAACTTCTACTTCAAAACTTCATTTTAATATAATTTAAAATTTGATTTATTCCTGTGTGGCAAAGCTGAATTTTCAGCAGCCATCACTCCAGTCTTCAGTGTCACAGGATCAAATCAAGAAACATCCGTATATGCATATATATATATATATATATATATGCATTTTCATACACTATTATATATTTAATTATATATTGACTGTGACAGAAAAACTGTGTAACGTTTATTTTTTGTGTGATAAATGGCTGCAGCAGAGCGCCGGAAACAGTGAGATGATATAATGGAAAAGAATCTGTAAAAGTCAGGGTTTAGGATACAATGAAAAATACATACAAGTCAGGTAGAGGATACACTTCAAAGTCTCCTCAAAGACAGGAGGATGGCAGCACATAAAACTTTCATAAGCACTTTAAAACTTAGATTAGAAAAGGCCAGCAAAACAAAAAAGAAGCTCTTAGGTGGATAACTTGTCATATGTAACTTAAACCATATTTTTCCAGCAAATCCCTGAAATATGTATAGTTGGATCAGAGTCCGATGCCACCCCATGTCCATCTCTTTCTGAGGTTGGCACATTTCGGGAGCGTCTCATGAATTATAAAACAGTGGAGCGATGAAATTGAAAGGCAATAGTTTTTCTCTGTGTTTTATTAATTCTCAAATCTCTGTCCGTGTTCAATAACCTGGGATCTATTCCGTAGGCACAACTTTAAGAGAAAAAGTGTGGGTAAAAGAATCCTGCCTGAGGGGTGCAGGAATACGTCGGGGATATTTTTGTGGCTGAGTTCTGTCAAAGCCAATAGATTTGCACTTGTGCTGCTACAAGAGCCTCTGGAACAATTAGAGCACAGCAAAATTGATTGAGATTGAGGGAGCCTGGGAGTCTGTTGATCACACCTGTAATTGCTGCAAGGGGGCTTTTATTAAACGCTTCAGACATTTTGGTGCCAAGAGTTAAAACCGTTAGTTTGCAATGAAACTTAAACCCTTCCCCAAAGCCCACCAAGACCCAAAGCCTTCACAGCTGTGTAGCTTAGCATGTAGAAAAGAGCTGGTTAATAATAATAAGTTAAATAATAGATACTAACATATTAATAGATAATAATAATATATATTAACATATTTATATATTTTAATTTTTAATTACTATTTATGTTTTAATGTTCTTAAACAGATCTTTTCAGCTTAATGTATTGTTAATCTGTGTGAAGAAATATAAACAAACAATCAAATAAATAAATGAAGACTGTATTGTGCAAGTAAATGACAAAAAAAACATTTTATTTTAATTCAAATTCATCTCTAGTCTCAAATCTTGTGCATATTTGGACACTGAATTATGGATGTTTCCAATGCACAATTTATTCAATTGCAAATTGAGCCTCTGATTGAAAAGTTGAAAGTCTGAGCATAATAAATATCCAATTAGAGTGAGTTTGTGTAAAATGTCCAGTATCCTATGTATATGCAAATCCTGTCTATGGAAAGCTTACTTCTGTTGATGACAGCATATTTAAATTTACTTGTGGAAAAATAAATAAATAACAGTGAGGGTCAGCTTTCTAAAACTCTAAAGCCCAGGATCATATCATGCATTTTTAATGGGTTAGTGATACGATTAGAATTTCACAGGGCTGAACATCTTGCATATGTTTTATTTTGATTGACAGCTACAAATGTACCAAACAGCTGATTCAGGTGTGGGGGACAACAAACTTGAGATTGCTAGTCTAACTGTCTAACTGTATTCTAACTGTGGTGTGTCTTAGTCAAATAAATAAATAATTAAATAAATAAGCGGAAATATTTACTGCCTGGGATTAATTTTAAGGGTGTTTTTTTTATTATTTAAATCAATAAATCCACCCCCCCCCCACAGCCCACCAAACACC
>NW_015505798.1:74523-74999 GCF_001515645.1 Sinocyclocheilus grahami | reverse complement strand
ATTTTTTTTGGGGTTTTTTTTTTTTTTTTAAAAAAAAAAACCCCCCCCCCCCCCCCCCCCAAAAAAAGGTTTCTAAGTAAATAACATACAATTTAAATGTTTGGCTTATTTCTTACTGTTACTGGACAGGAAATAACTTTATGCATATTCAGCAAATCATCTCACAAATCATGTGTTGTACCATGTGTAGTACCGTGGGCAAACATAGATAGAGTCTTGTCTGCTGGAACATTGGAGCATAACAGGGAAAAGAAGCTCTTGCCACTAACTTCGCTCCCATTGCATTGTATATTGCAGGTTCAACCTGGTCTCATAAAAATACGTACCTCTGGGTACTTTCCTGCAACACCGTTTTTACGTACCTTACTGCACGTTTCGCCGCAGTTTCAAAGAGAAATGTACACTGAGTGGCGCTAGAACACGGGTTCAATGTGTGAACCCTGGCACGTTTTTATTACGTTGCTTCAGGTACGTAT
>NW_015505798.1:54710-73768 GCF_001515645.1 Sinocyclocheilus grahami | reverse complement strand
AAAATAATACCCCCCCCCCCCCCCCCCAAAAAAAGGTTTCTAAGTAAATAACATACAATTTAAATGTTTGGCTTATTTCTTACTGTTACTGGACAGGAAATAACTTTATGCATATTCAGCAAATCATCTCACAAATCATGTGTTGTACCATGTGTAGTACCGTGGGCAAACATAGATAGAGTCTTGTCTGCTGGAACATTGGAGCATAACAGGGAAAAGAAGCTCTTGCCACTAACTTCGCTCCCATTGCATTGTATATTGCAGGTTCAACCTGGTCTCATAAAAATACGTACCTCTGGGTACTTTCCTGCAACACCGTTTTTACGTACCTTACTGCACGTTTCGCCGCAGTTTCAAAGAGAAATGTACACTGAGTGGCGCTAGAACACGGGTTCAATGTGTGAACCCTGGCACGTTTTTATTACGTTGCTTCAGGTACGTATAGCGGCGGTTCAGAATTCAAATATCCGGGGACTGTCGCTAAACCTACCCCATAGTGTTAACAAATGCAAAACTGATAGACAAACGCATTTGTTGATACAAATGTGGCATTTTAACTTCCTTATATGCAGATTTGAACTGTTTTGTTGAACCGTAGTGACACAAGATTCAAACCAGAACTCCTCACCTCTCTAGTACGTCTCCGTACTCCATGAGCTACCGAACAAACCTACCGTCTGTGAAAACCCATAGATATGAAGCTGGATATGTGCGATGCTAACGTTCAAAAGCATCAGTTTTCAAATCTTCCAGCATATTAAAATAGTTTTGAAGTCATAACATAATATTCTTCAAGTAATTGTGCGAAAATTACACTTTATTAATCAAAACTCTGTAAATTTGTGTGAAAAGGAATAAAAGGTGTCTGAGTTTTACTGTCTCTAGCGTTCATTTCTTTTGGAAACTGCAATGATATGTACTCATTGGTACGTATTTCGCGTCTCGCGAAAAAGTGCCCCCAGGTACGTTTTTGCCATGAGACCAGGTAGTGCAGGTTATGCAGAAGAGTGAGTTGCCTGCTTCCTTCTTGGAAGTCTGCCAGTGTCTTTTTCTTTGTGACTCCCTCTCTCTTTTCCCATAACTTCACAACAATTAAACTTGCCCCAAAACCCATAGATACGAAGCTGGATATGTGCGATGCTAACGTTCAAAAGCATCAGTTTTCAAATCTTCCAGCATATTAAAATAGTTTTGAAGTCATAACATAATATTCTTCAAGTAATTGTGCGAAAATTACACTTTATTAATCAAAACTCTGTAAATTTGTGTGAAAAGGAATAAAAGGTGTCTGAGTTTTACTGTCTCTAGCGTTCATTTCTTTTGGAAACTGCAATGATATGTACTCATTGGTACGTATTTCGCGTCTCGCGAAAAAGTGCCCCCAGGTACGTTTTTGCCATGAGACCAGGTAGTGCAGGTTATGCAGAAGAGTGAGTTGCCTGCTTCCTTCTTGGAAGTCTGCCAGTGTCTTTTTCTTTGTGACTCCCTCTCTCTTTTCCCATAACTTCACAACAATTAAACTTGCCCCAACTAGATGCTCTATCCAGAGAGAAAAATACATCTGTACATCCTCTCTCATGACCTTTCGAAATGCCTATTTTCTAGATTTTTAATAGTGTCCTTCTGGACACCCCTGTTCAGTAATGAAACATTTCATCAGAGCCGGATCCAAGTTTCCAGGTGAAATGGAAACAAACAGCCTCACAATTTACAATGCTCCTAAATTGTTAAGGTACAATTTGAGCCTGAACAGTTCTTCATCAGTCTCTGAATATTTATATTAATACTTAGAAAGGTCAAATCTCAATTGATGTGTTTCTGAATCACATAAAATGTCTGAAAGACTAAATGCTTTACATGTAGGTAATTCATAATTTCTCAGGCATAGCTGGCACTGAAATTTGATATCTATATAGATGAGCAAACACTAGAGAGACAACTTCAGTTGATTCAGTACATGTTCTCAGAAAGGGAAATATGTCCTGGCCTTTAAAACATAGAAATACAACAATGAAATTGTCAGACTATGTTCTGTGTTTTGCTTCCCTCGTGTTCCATGTCCTGGTTTTCCCATGTGTTTCCATGCCCTTATTTGGTTCTTCCTGTTCCTGTTCTGATTATGTTTATTGTTTCATTAGTTCCAGGTGTGTCTCATCATCCCATCCTTTAGTCCTGTGTATTTATAGTGAGCCCTGTTCTAAGTTTAGTCATCCGGTATTGTGAATGTCTGTGGATGTGTCAACCGCTCCTGCTACGTGTGTTTTTCCTGGTTCCCTTAAAGACATTAAAATCTCCTGTGTTGATGTACTCCTGGTCTCCTTGTTCCTCACTCCAGTAAGCGGTGCCCCCTCTCCCCGTTTTGGTTTTCCATTTGTTTCCCACCGAGATCGTGGAAATCGCCGCTCTTTTCTCCACTTTAGCCCCTCCGAAATCTCCCCTTCTTCGAGTACGCCTGGAAATTCTGTGGGCTCGCTGCTGCGACGGCATTGGATGACGCCACCATCAATTCTCTGTTCTGGCTTGGGACCAACTACCATCGCCCCGTGGACCTCCCTGACACCAAGGGACTATGCTGGAGGGAAGGGATCTTCCGGTGTCTGGGGAGTGTCCGGGCCCCAGTCAGAACCAGCCTTCCGGCCGCTCCGATGTCAAGTCTGCCGGCCGCAGCATTCTCAAGCCCGTCAGCGGCTCCTCAGTCAAGCCCGCCGGCCGCAGCTCACTCAAGCCTGCCGACCACTCCTTTCTCCCCGAACCTAAAGGGGAATGTAAGGAGGAGAAGGCGGTCAGCTCCAGCCCCAGAGCTCGCTCTAGTGTCGGCTCCAGCCCCCGAATCCCCACGGAGGGCTCTTGTTCCCGAGTTTAGCCCACGGAGGGCTCTTGTTCCCGTGTTTAGCCCAGAGAGGGTTCCAGTCCCCGAGTCTAGCCCAGTGAGTGCTCCTGCCCCCGTGTTTAGCCCAGTGAGGGCTCCTGTCCCCGAGTATGCCCAAGGAGGGCTCCAGTCCCCAAGTCAAGCCCAGGGAGGGCCACTGTTCCCGAGTTAGACCTACGGAGGGCCTTTCTGTTCCGCCATGGCCTTCTGAGCTGCCTATCCTGCCAGGGATCCCCAAGCTCCCTGTCCCGCCATGGCTCCCCGGGCTTCCTGTTCCACCATGGCCTTCTGGACTGCCTGCTCCGCCATGGCTTCCTGGTCTGTCTGCTCCATCGTGGCTTCCTGGTCTGTCTGCTCCGCCATGGCTTCCTAGTCTGCCTGCTCCGCCATGGTGCCCCTAGCTCCCTGCTCCGCCTTGGCACCCTGTACTGCCTGATCCACCCTGGAGGTATTCCCTGTGTCCCAGTCTTGCACCAGCCTCCAGGGCGCCCACCCATGAATTGTTACGGCGTGGGACGCGCCTCCCGGGACGGGGGAGTAATGTCAGACTCTGTTCCGTGTTTTGCTTCCCTCGTGTTCCATATCCTGGTTTTCCCATTTGTTTCCATGCCCTTATTTGGTTCTTCCTGTTCCTGTTCTGATTATGTTTATGGTTTCATTAGTTCCAGGTGTGTCTCGTCATCCCATCGTTTAGTCCTGTATATTTATAGTGAGTCCTGTTCTAAGTTTAGTCGTCCGGTATTGTGAACGTCTGTGGATGTGTCAACCTCTCCTGCTACGTGTGTATTTCCTGGTTCCCTTAAAGACATTAAAATCTCCTGTGTTGATGTACTCCTGGTCTTCTCGTTCCTCGCTCCGTGCTCCCGCACTGTAGTGAAACGTGATAGAAATACAAGCCTGTTGACATTAACCATCCATGACACTCTTATTAATGTTAAAGATGTTTAAATTTGGGATGCTTTATCTATTCTATAATGGTTATTTGCCAAATTTATCATATAATTTACTATTGTACATTTACTTGTATAATGATTCCAACAGTTTTCAACACTGATAACAATAAGAAACATTTCTTGCACCAAATTATGTATATTATATTAAGTATATTAGAATGATTTCTGAAGGATCATGTGACACTGAAAACTAGAGTAATGGCTGCTGAAATTCAGCTTTGCAACACAGGAATAAATTACAGATAAATTACAGAAATAGAAAACAGTTATTTGTAATAATATTTTACAATTTTAATTTTTTTACTGTATTTTTGTTTAAATAAATGATGCCTTGGTGAACATGAATTGAAATATCAGCCATTTATCAGTTATTGGACATGGCATGAAAATAATTACTCGAATCAGCTAGAATTTCAATATCGGTACATCAGTACTTCAAATATGTGCTTTTGTTGTAGCTGGTGACCAAAACGGATGTGCAGGGGCATGTGCCCCAAATGACCGGTTGGTAACCCTGCATTTCCTTGGTTTTAATGATTGCTTCTTTGACAAAAAAAACAAAACAATGAATCTCCAAGGGAACGGAGAGGATTGAGAGCGGCTGAGATCAAAGCGGGATGGGTGGTGTGTGGTTTGGGTAGCTGTGAGTCACTGATGGAGATGTTGAGTGTTGTCCATTTCGATAAGATTTATGTAAAGCAATATGTCTAACAGGCTGATCCACACTCGTCCTCTCTCCAAAACTCGCTTTCATCTTGTTCTAGGATTAATCAAACAATGTTTTTATGTGCAGCCTCTGGAATGGAGTGAGGGTCATTGTGTGTGTGTGTGTGTGTGTGTGTGTGTGTGTGTTGTATATTCTCTAAACACATAGATAAACACAGAGCACACATCTATGTGTGTGTATGTCCATGTGTCTCTCAGTAAGGGGTGACTATAACAAGCATCCATCAGTCTCTCCACTCTTGTGAAGCCAAGATCAGAGACGTGTGTGTAGCCACTGGTGGCCCCTTAATCCAGGAGAGTCTCTGCAGTTGGGCCTGAAAACACTGTTTACCTGTATTCTTTGTCTTTTTCTCTGTGTTCCTCTGGTCCTAGATTTGTCTCATTGTGTGTATAGAGCATTCAAAAAGGACATATGGAAACAGGATTTGCTTGCTCTTTTTTACTCCAGTCCATCTAGAAGGTTAATTGAAGTTGAGGTGAAAAAATACACAGCCAGAGCAGTGGGCAGCCATGTGCTGCGGCGCCCGGGGAGCAGCTCGGGGTTTGGTGCCTTGCTCAAGGGTCTCACCTCAGTCGTAGTATTGAGGGTGGAAGAGAGTGCTGGTTATTCACTCCCCCCACCGACAATTCCTGCCGGACCTGAAACTCAAACCCATGACCTTCGGGTTACAAGTCCGACTTTCTAACCATTAGGCCATGACTGCCCACCCCCCCCCTCACGCTACTATTATATTATTATTATATTAAAATGACATTTAAAAGTGTAAAAACATAAACAAGGTACTTTCAACAGATGGTTGCCATGATTTTGCCAAGTAAGACATGTTCCTGGATCAACAACTTTTGATGATCCTGGATCAACATTAATGTCCAAAAATATAGACTTAACCCAATCCCTACCCCTAAACCTAACCTTACCCATAATTTATTCCTGAAATCAGTGGGAAATGATAGCTCATTAACAAGAGTGTAGAAGCACCTAATCCTGATTGTAAGCCTAAAACAGATATTTCCTGAAAAGTTATATTTCTACTCTGATTTGTTGATTGTAATGTTGTTCCAGGATCAACAAGGATGAATAAATGATGCCTTGGTGAACATGAATTGAAATATCAGCCATTTATCAGTTATTGGACATGGCATGAAAATAATTACTCGAATCAGCTAGAATTTCAATATCGGTACATCAGTACTTCAAATATGTGCTTTTGTTGTAGCTGGTGACCAAAACGGATGTGCAGGGGCATGTGCCCCAAATGACCGGTTGGTAACCCTGCATTTCCTTGGTTTTAATGATTGCTTCTTTGACAAAAAAAACAAAACAATGAATCTCCAAGGGAACGGAGAGGATTGAGAGCGGCTGAGATCAAAGCGGGATGGGTGGTGTGTGGTTTGGGTAGCTGTGAGTCACTGATGGAGATGTTGAGTGTTGTCCATTTCGATAAGATTTATGTAAAGCAATATGTCTAACAGGCTGATCCACACTCGTCCTCTCTCCAAAACTCGCTTTCATCTTGTTCTAGGATTAATCAAACAATGTTTTTATGTGCAGCCTCTGGAATGGAGTGAGGGTCATTGTGTGTGTGTGTGTGTGTGTGTGTTGTATATTCTCTAAACACATAGATAAACACAGAGCACACATCTATGTGTGTGTATGTCCATGTGTCTCTCAGTAAGGGGTGACTATAACAAGCATCCATCAGTCTCTCCACTCTTGTGAAGCCAAGATCAGAGACGTGTGTGTAGCCACTGGTGGCCCCTTAATCCAGGAGAGTCTCTGCAGTTGGGCCTGAAAACACTGTTTACCTGTATTCTTTGTCTTTTTCTCTGTGTTCCTCTGGTCCTAGATTTGTCTCATTGTGTGTATAGAGCATTCAAAAAGGACATATGGAAACAGGATTTGCTTGCTCTTTTTTACTCCAGTCCATCTAGAAGGTTAATTGAAGTTGAGGTGAAAAAATACACAGCCAGAGCAGTGGGCAGCCATGTGCTGCGGCGCCCGGGGAGCAGCTCGGGGTTTGGTGCCTTGCTCAAGGGTCTCACCTCAGTCGTAGTATTGAGGGTGGAAGAGAGTGCTGGTTATTCACTCCCCCCACCGACAATTCCTGCCGGACCTGAAACTCAAACCCATGACCTTCGGGTTACAAGTCCGACTTTCTAACCATTAGGCCATGACTGCCCACCCACGCTACTATTATATTATTATTATATTAAAATGACATTTAAAAGTGTAAAAACATAAACAAGGTACTTTCAACAGATGGTTGCCATGATTTTGCCAAGTAAGACATGTTCCTGGATCAACAACTTTTGATGATCCTGGATCAACATTAATGTCCAAAAATATAGACTTAACCCAATCCCTACCCCTAAACCTAACCTTACCCATAATTTATTCCTGAAATCAGTGGGAAATGATAGCTCATTAACAAGAGTGTAGAAGCACCTAATCCTGATTGTAAGCCTAAAACAGATATTTCCTGAAAAGTTATATTTCTATTCTGATTTGTTGATTGTAATGTTGTTCCAGGATCAACAAGGATGTTGATCCAGGAACATGTTGTACTTGGTGAAATCACACTCACCTTCAACAGACCATGAATAACCCCAAAAGTGTGATTCTTTCCACAGCAACAATGGACAGGTGAGATATCACTGTAGTAGATATCTGTATTATGTAACATACGTTGCCTTAATCAAAATGTTGATTAACTTCAGCATTGCGTGATACTATTTCAAAGTGATTTCCATCAATTTGACAGATAATAAATTGTATTATTAACAAACAAACCTGGAAAGAGAGGTGAGGATTTGAGGAGAAAAGCCAGAGATTTTCTGTGCATTCCAGTGAATTATTAATGGCATATATCGTAAATTAAATCGGGAGAACAGACCACAAATGCACAGTATATGCTGTCCTTTTTCATACTATTACAGCGGAATGCAAAGGGAAAAAAGAAAATAACTGGAAAGAGCTCTTGCCATAGATATTCTTGCTATAACATGTCACGATAAAATACTAAGCGTTACGTTATTCTCATGATGTCTGAAAATACAACATGAAGAAAAATCGACAGCTCATTCAGTCAAACAGATGGATAAGCTTTATTTGTAGGGCAACCTTATGATTTGATATGATTTGTTTCAGTCTTTATGAATGGAAGTTCCTCAAACCGGAAGTGCCACCCATAACAAAATGCAGTAGGCTCGTCAGGAATAGGACATTTCCTTTCAGATGTCAAATAGACATTTAGAAAATGTGTTTAAGATGTTTATGATTTAGATTTATCATCTTAAAAACATCTATCAGATGTTTGTACACAGCAGATGTAAAATAAGGCCCAACTTATGTTAACCTTGCTAACAAAAGCAGATGTTATCATTCATAACCATCCTGCTCCTGTATATGAATGGGTCCATTTCTCAAAGTGTGTATGATATTAATCTTGTGCACAAAATCTAATCTGTATATAACATGGATTAATCATTTTGTAATTAAAAGAAATCTGTGTTAATCAGTACTAGTCATCTTATTTCTCTCTCTCAGGACTAATAATTCCAGATTATTCTCAATATACCTAAACTATAGCTCTGGCAATGAGCTTGTCACAGACAAAGGCAAGAGGAATGAAGTACACCAGACAAACTCGCAATGCCCCATGGCAACAGCTGTGAGCTTAATTGGGTTTAATTTGTCGTTCGCT
The DNA here is from genome assembly GCF_001515645.1 of Sinocyclocheilus grahami. Taxonomy (NCBI): domain Eukaryota; kingdom Metazoa; phylum Chordata; class Actinopteri; order Cypriniformes; family Cyprinidae; genus Sinocyclocheilus; species Sinocyclocheilus grahami. The sequence continues at coordinate 65,516 of NW_015505798.1, read as the reverse complement.
CAACAGAGCGAAAACAAAGCGCAAAGCTCAGTTTTGAAAGAAATGAGGAAAGCGAACACACTGACATGATCTTTGACAGGCAGGTTCGCTGGGACTGATCGCACGTTCACGATGCCTGCAAAACACATTTACACTTCAAAGAACGTTGAATATTTGTTTAAGATATTTCACTTTTTTTCTTCCTCTTTTGTGTGTATTTCTGGAAAGGTGACAAAAAGAAACGTCAAATCATTGAAGACTGAGAGAAATTCACTGAGATCTGTGTAAACAGAGAAACAGACAAGAGTAAAAGACGCTTCTCCTCTCAGACTGAACCTTTACGAAGCCCTTCACTCGTATTTTCACAATAAAGACACTTAGGTTTTCAGATAGATTGAAGAGGATTGTGGGAAGCCATTTCATTCATCAAAAACATGTTTTCATGTTCCTCTCTAAACATTAACTATTGCATTAGAGACAATTCTACATGGTACTCTATTGTAAGAAGACTCCAAAATATCTCAAAACTATTTCAAAAACCACTAGATGCCAAGAACTATAAATCAAACACGCCTATGAATACTTCTCAAGCCATGTTCTTAATTATTTCCGAGTTCAAATAAACATCTCGCCTCACCTGAACGTCCACAAAAGCTTTTCAAGCTAGCTACTATTGAATCTCTTCACTGTGCTAGTCAGCAGAGCCAGTCTTCACAGCGGCCTCGTAAAGTGGCAGGATTGACGTTATACGGCATCCCATAATATCCGAGTCATGCATCGATAGGTTGTGTAAGACGGGGGAAAATCGTTATGATTAACTTCTTATTTCTTTAAGTTATTTATGCATGCCCATTACAGGAAAACACGCCTAGAGAGACACATTGATCCTTTCCTTCCGGAGTAAAAATGTCTTTATTGTATTTCAGCTAAGCAGCTCCTTTATCTTGCTTACAGTATCGACATCAAAGCGAGGCTGTTTGCAGGATGAGAGCTGGTCCACATTGATGACTTTGATGGGACATGGAGCTGCGAGGGTTTTCTTGTGATCTGCAAGCGTGTCCAGGCCCTGCTATTGCACTATCCTTGTCCTCCTTCTTCTTCATCTTTTTTTTAATATGTGTTCACTGCAGCAATTTTAAATGAATGAATGAATGAAACAGATATAACAAATAAAACTGCATTTAAAGTGATAGTTCACCCCCCAAAAAATGAAAATTCTGTCATCATTTACTCATCCTCAAGTTGTTTCAAACATGTATGATTTTTTTTCTGCTGAACACAAAAGAGATATTTTGAAGAATGTGGGGTAACCAAACAGTTGCTGTTCCCCATTGACTTCCATAGTATAGAAAATACTATGAATGTTAAGTGTTAGCTACTATACTGTGTGTGTGATGAACTGTTTTGAGTTTACTAAGAGCCAGAACTCTGTACAGCTCAACGGAAATTAAATTGCAGTATATTGACAAAACTTAGGAGGTTAATAATAAACCTTTAGAACAGTATCTGTTAGCAAAACATGGCTAGCCATACGCAAATGTAATAAATGTACATATATTAAATTTCCATGTGTGTGTCACTACGCTGTAAGCAAACACCAGAAGATGAAGGTTTAGAAAGTCTTTAATCCAACACACAGGGAAACATTGACGAGATTGGACAAAGGAAACACAGATGGAACTGAACTAATATAAACATGATAACTAGACACACCTGGACATAATCAAATAAATAACCATGACAACCAATTAACTAGGGCAGGAACCATGAAAACACAAACTAACAGAAACCATGACAGTATGAAATGTCATATGAAATAAAAAACATATTAGAATTTGGAACAGTTTCTAGCCCATACAAATATGTATGTGTAATACATTTGAAAGTGATGTGACACATAGCCAAGTATGGTATATGGTATTGTGCTCTGCATTTATCCCATCCAACTGCACACACAGAGCAGTGCTGCGGCACCCAGGGAGCAGTTAGGGGTCCAGTGCCTTGCTCAAGGGTCTCACCTCAGTTGTGGTATTGAGGGTGGAAGAGAGCGCTGGTTATTCACTCAAAAATCCCTGCCAGACACAAGACTCAAACCCACAACCTTTGGGTTACAACACCAACTCTCTAACCATTAGGCCATGACTGTGGACATATATGGCATGTATGTATATATCCATCCTAAATCCTGTCAATGCATGTTGATATTCATAAAAGTAATCATAAAAGATAGACATATAAAAAAAAAAATACAAAAACACATAATAACTTACAGATTTTATATGTTGTTAAAAATAAAATATATATTGTTAACATATATTGTTGCTAAATATAACACCATATTCCAATCATTATATGGATATTATTTTTATATTAAACATATAATTTATAATATAATATATTATTTGCAGGTATTATTATATTATAAATTATATATCAGCTTATAGGTTACATATATGGCAATATCACTCCTCATATAGGGCAATATATGCCATATATATTACATTTCCATATGGATACTTTTTAATGGCTGTCAATACAGAAAGATGCTTTTTGAAGGCAGATTGTGTATCAGTAAAGACTAACAGGGCCATTCTAATCAGTGTAAACCATGGCTATAATAGGAATAAATAACCATGACAACCAATTAACTAGGGCAGGAACCATGAAAACACAAACTAACAGAAACCATGACAGTATGAAATGTCATATGAAATAAAAAACATATTAGAATTTGGAACAGTTTCTAGCCCATACAAATATGTATGTGTAATACATTTGAAAGTGATGTGACACATAGCCAAGTATGGTATATGGTATTGTGCTCTGCATTTATCCCATCCAACTGCACACACAGAGCAGTGCTGCGGCACCCAGGGAGCAGTTGGGGGTCCAGTGCCTTGCTCAAGGGTCTCACCTCAGTTGTGGTATTGAGGGTGGAAGAGAGCGCTGGTTATTCACTCAAAAATCCCTGCCAGACACAAGACTCAAACCCACAACCTTTGGGTTACAACACCAACTCTCTAACCATTAGGCCATGACTGTGGACATATATGGCATGTATGTATATATCCATCCTAAATCCTGTCAATGCATGTTGATATTCATAAAAGTAATCATAAAAGATAGACATATAAAAAAAAAAATACAAAAACACATAATAACTTACAGATTTTATATGTTGTTAAAAATAAAATATATATTGTTAACATATATTGTTGCTAAATATAACACCATATTCCAATCATTATATGGATATTATTTTTATATTAAACATATAATTTATAATATAATATATTATTTGCAGGTATTATTATATTATAAATTATATATCAGCTTATAGGTTACATATATGGCAATATCACTCCTCATATAGGGCAATATATGCCATATATATTACATTTCCATATGGATACTTTTTAATGGCTGTCAATACAGAAAGATGCTTTTTGAAGGCAGATTGTGTATCAGTAAAGACTAACAGGGCCATTCTAATCAGTGTAAACCATGGCTATAATAGGAGCAATCTAGCTTGTTACTTGTATACTGTATAGCTAATGAGATGCACAAAAATCGCTGGAATTAAACGCAATGAAAATTCAGCTTTGCCACCACAGCAATGAATTACATTTTAAAATATATTAAAATAGTTATTTCACTGTTTTGACTGCGTTTTTCTTCAAATAATTGCAGGCTTTGTGAGCTGAGACTTTACAACTAAATTTTACTTGCTCACCAAAGACGATTGTATTTGCATCTTTTATTTGTTGAGTTTTCATTTTGATCTCTGGATGGGACAGAAAGAGGGGGAGAGAATAACCACACCGTGACTCTTCCAATGCCAGAAAAAATAAATAAATCAAATATTTAAACAGTCTTTGCTTTGCTAAACAAGAGGACCTATTTATGTTAGTGTGGGTTTGTGCCTCCAACTTACAGATGGAATGACCAGAACCTGCATTTCAAAAAAAAAAAAGCTTTCATCCTTCAATCAGCCACCCGACATGCTCTGCCAAACAAAGCCATCAATACACACGTCACACACACATATTAGCTGGTTAGTGCAGAATACTCTGACACTTTACACCATTTCATCTCTCTGCTCTTTCATGTGGGTAGCTTGCCATGTTGCTAACCAGACTTATTGTTTGACCATCCTCAACTCATAGCGGGAGGAAATAGCTAATAGGGTCTCCGGCATGATTTACAGCACATCCGAAATGTTGGGTGATAAAGGAAGTTTAATATCACTGGCCATCCATCTTCAGATGTGTGATGCTGTGCTGCAACATATAAAGGGGGTTCATAAGTATAATAACACATAAGGAACAGATTAAATCATCTTACAGTGAGACCTTTTTTTCTTAGTAAACCTCAAACCAAATATGATTCACATCAAGCCGGAGAATTTATATTTTGCTGACAGATACTGAATATCAGGAATTGCAGTGCCAAAATTGCATAGTTTTGCATTGGTTGACTTCATTCAATTTAAATATCCTGCAGGTTATCGTATCTATTTTTTGTCCACGTTGGCCTAAAATTGATCTAGAGAGAGAATATAAAGACAAACTTTTCTGAAAATATCAGACAGAAAATATCAGACAGAGACTGGAAAACAGAGGATCTGGGAGTCGACATCACCTCAGCAGCGCTTACTCAAAACTATATTGTCAGTTTGACATACTACAACTACCGGCTATGCTACATAAAGCAGCCACTAACTGAGATTGATGGTAATGAGTCCTCAGAGCTGTTCAGATTCTCCTACTTACATTGGGAAATCAGTCTCTGCTGTGAATTTCTTAAAGAGCATGTGCTCTTAATAATATTCCATCAGTCAAATGAATGCTTTTAAATGTAGCGATGCAATTTAATGTAGGGTTATGGATATGTGGCCATTGGCGATACTGATATGGTTGATGGTAATATAATCGTGAGTCATACAAAATACAATAAAAAAATCATTAAATGCATATGTATAAATATATATAAATTCAATTTATACTGAATAAATGGGTTACCATGCAGAGGATTCATATATACTACCATTCAAAAGTTTGAGGTCACCCAGATTTTTTCAAATGTGTTTGAAGGAAGTCTCTTATACTCACCAAGGCTGTATTTAATAGTTCAAAAACACAGTAAAAAGCAAAATTGTGAAATAATTTCCTATGACAGCTTTCTATTTTAAAATATATTTAAAATGTAATATATGCATGCATAACATACATACAGTATATATATATATATATATATATAAATGTGTGCATTTATCTTTACTGAAAAATATTGGCTTAGATATGCTGTAATTCTGGCATATTCCTCAGTCTGTGAAAACCCCCAAGATCCAGCTGAGATGAGTTTGAATGCATTCTATTGATTCACCACGTCAAAAGGTCAAAACAAGAAGTCCAATGTCTTCTCACATGGAGAGAGAGCTGAGAAACCCCACTGTGAGATTTGGCTCTGGTGTTTGTGCCATTGTGTACGCAAGACCAAACAAGCCCTTACAAATGTCATCTCTCCTTTATTCCCAATAAAAGCTCACACACAAGAGGGCCACCAGGGAAAGCCACACACACACATTTTGTTACCTATAATGAATATGAGAGATTCACACATATTAATTGCACACCCATGAACTCATCTAACTTTTTCGTAAATGTTCAGGTGTTGATGTTGTATTACAATGCTGCCTCTCACACAGAACATCTAGAACATGCCTCTATGAGTCTAAATCTGTTATTAATCAAATCACAGATATTAAAAGAACAGTTCATCAAAAAATGGCATTTGGTAATTTAATTGCATGCATGTCATACAAAATTGATTATGACATTTTAAATGCAAATTTCAATCACTACTGTTTAATTTTGGGACCTTTTGACGGCTGAATATGTATAAAGCCTCATTAATCATTCATATAAATAAAATACATGACTCTTTAACTGCAGGGCAAGGTACATTGCCCATTTGTGTGTTTTTATAACAAAACAAAAGCTGCATACATACTAGGAAAATACATTCAAAATAAGCAATCATTTACATAAATACAATAGCACATAATGGTACAGAATACATTCTTCCAGTCAACATCTCTATTGATTGAGGTATTGTTCTTCTACATTCAAATTGAAATGTTCTAACAGAACAAATAAGAATATGAAGAAAATCAGGCCGAGACAAAATAGAGAGAGAGAAATAGAGAGGAGGAAAGAGAGGTGCAACTAGCATTGCAATTACGTTATGGCAATTGTTTTTTATCTTTGACGCAGGTTAATGAAACTAATTAGTCTTCACTGCGCAGAAGCTTCTGGCACCTCAGATAATTGCTATTCGCTGAGATAGCAAAAGTCAATTTGACCTCACGCGGCGTCTGGGAAAATAAACATTGAAGCTTATTGCTTCTGAAGCCACTACATGAGAGGTTTTACATCAACGCTGCACACTCTTTCAGTCGTATTGGTGGCTCCAAAGAACCCTGTAACCTTAGAGTATACACTTGACAGGGATACTTGCAAGTTCACAAACAGCAAACAACATTGTATTTTTATTTTTTTAAAGAGGGTCTGATTAAACAAATAACAGAAAAAACAAGCTCTTTTGTGTCTTTATCTCAAACAGCAGTCCTACTTTAACCATACATTTCAAGTTTGCCTATATCATATTCAGTGCTACACTTTCAAGAAATATCACTTTAGCTATACTTTTTTCTTGCAAAAGATTATTCATAAAACAAACTTTTTTTTAAATGTATTTTATTTCTTTATTGAAAACTTGGTTATTTATCTTCCATAAATCATTTAGTTTCCATAAATTGAAATTATACTGCCATCTTAGGAAGACAGGTTTGATGTGATATCAAACACTATTTTTTCACTCTGTCTCTAATAATAATTTAAAAAATAATATGGCTTCAGACATTTTCATGTTGATTTTTTTTCATATTTTGATTCAGTTATTCTGAATGTATCTTCCTGTTATTGTTCTACATTGTTATGGCCTATATAAATACATACATAAATAAATAATAAAATATATTGGAGTTAAACCCACTTTTGTGTCCAGGCATGTAATACATTGGCTAAAACTTAAAAAATAAATAAATAAATAAATGAATAAATTCAAAATCTTGAGAAAATATCATGTTTTGAATATATGTCATATAAAACTGTCCTGACACATTAACTTATGCATTAATGTATTTTAACCAAGTTTTCATCCTGCAAAGTTTTAAATATGAAAGTGCACCGTGTATAAAGCTATTGTCTCTCAAAAGAAAGAGTCGACTCTGAATAATTGAAACTAGTCGTTTTTAAAATGAATACCAAGTTGTTTCATGTTGACGTCAACATGAAATATTAGCCTGTTGCCCGCCCACTTGTTGGTTTTTTCGCATTGGTCTGAAAGAAAATGTAAATTCATTCTTTGCCGCTTTTGAAGCGGTAGAAATAGTGGTTTCCCGGTAACGCTGTATACAAAACAGCACTGCGCTCACAAACGCTGCTTTATCAGGCATGATGAAATGAAAATAAGACCAATCGGACCAGTGACTGCAGACTAGCATCACGCAAAGGAGGGGTTTGGAAAAATGAATCGTTGAGCGAATCGTTTGGGAGTCGTTGAGCAAGTAAGGTAAAAATAAATGCATATTATAAGACAATTAAAGTGTTTTTTTTTACCTTGCATGCATGTCAACCTGTTAGTGGGGACTCCCAAAACCAAAATATGAACCTTCCATTACCCATAATAGGGGCACTTTAACAAACAAACCAATGACACAACTTACAACTAATATTGTCCAATTTTATATCAACTTTGTGAAAAAGCTTTGGAAATCAGATTTGAGAAGGTCCACAGCCTTTAGGAATGAAAAGCTTGAATCTAAATTGCTGCTGCTGTTCAAGATTTAGATTGTTAACATATTGATCCCAAAGTGCCTCACCTTGCTTTGCCTGTTTTTTAACGGCATCCATCGATAGTGTGACCTTTCTGTATACAAATGGTTCAGGTTTGGAGTGGGGAGAGAATGGATTATTTCCACTTATAACTATAAATCCAACCAAACCTCTGCCTTTAGATGTCAATCAATGATCCAAAACTCAAGCTAAGACTCTTTGATCCATATCTGAAATAATAAGCCATATAAAACAAGTGGGCCAGAAGACCTGAAATGAAATTAGCAGAAGAAGAATTAGTGGAAGATATTATAGTTTTTCTGAATTGCTAAAACACATTTCTTGAGACCATCACTCATTTTCTGAAAACCTTAAACACAAATCCAAATACTCAAACTAAATTCACAAAACCTCTGACTCAAAATCAAGCAATCGCTGCAAAACCATTTCACCTGTACTCAAAATCAACCGGTGCTCTCAGATCACACACACACGAGTCAATAAAATAAACACTACAGAGCATTCATTAGACACTACAGAGAACACAGCATCCAGAACATTACAGAGAAAAAGTATTGAGTAAACAATTTTGCAATTCTGTAAAAATTTTTAGTAATTGCAACTGAGTAAGGTGAATATATTGTATAGGTCTACTGTATGTACTGCAAGAATAGTATTGTGCTGAATATTGAATAGTACTGAATGTTTGTATATATTCAGCACTTGGATACTGCAAAAATACTGCAGTCCAAATGCAAAGGCCAAAAAGGTCAAATAAAACTCTAAATGAATAGCATGTTACAGTACACTCACATACTGTAAGTTGTGCAAGTGTAAAATCAGGGTAAATGAGAGATTCATTCTGTCTCAGCATCATGTCTTTGTGCTTGAGTCCAGCCTGAGGACTTTGTCCACATCACAAGTAATGTTGTCTTTTTTGCTAGAAAAAGAGAAAAAACCCTCTTGTCTGACAGATCCAGCCTTGATAACACTCTCTAAACCTTACTCTGTCTCTCCTCATCCTCTTCCTCCTTATCCTCCACTTCTTACATGTACTCTTCCTCCTCTCCTTCTCAGATTGTTTCCATCTATTGTTCGTATCATCATTCAGTCACCTGTGCCACTTGTGCACTCTGAACTGGCTCATATTTTGTACAGCTGGTTTGATCACATCATTAGAAACAAGTGTGAACAATTTTGAATCATTGTGTGTAAACGATGACAACTGTGCTTTAGTTGTGTTTAACTTTTGCCGCTTGTGTTTAGCATTTTGTAACACAAATACATCACAGTGTGATAAGTGTTTAAGTGAATGAGAATGTGTTTAGAGTTTTGCAAAAAGAGTGCATGAGATTTGCAAATAGAGCCTAACTGCCTGAACGTGTTTAAGGTTTAGCAGAAAGAGTGCTTTATTTGACAAATTGGTTTAAGCTAGTGAGAATTTGGTTCAGAGATTGGGGTTTAGTGTTTTAGCAATTCAGAAAAACTATAAATCTCTTTCATTTTATACAGTAGTAGATTTCTGCATTAGCGTCTATGGAAGTTTCTTACAGTTTGAAATAGCTGAGAGTTCAATTTTTTACTTGCATCGCAAAAATGCAATTGTTTCTTAAGCCAGGCCTGATAATAATATAAGGAAGCGGAGTGTTTCAAACAAATGCCTCAACTGCACACTATGAAAAATGAGTGCAGGTCAAAAGATATCAGTAAGATTTAGTGGGTAAAGTTTGGGCGAGTGCCGCATCCGGATCAGAACCAAGAAGAGGAGCGAGTCAGGAGTTGGTGGTGAGCTGCAAGTAGGTCAGGACTATTCTTGGTCTCCCACCATATGTTAAAAGATATGTAGAGAAAGAGAAAGAGAAAGAGAAAGAAAGAGAAAGAGAGAGAGGCTGATAGACAGACATAAAAAAGGAGAAGAAAGAAAGACTGCATAAGACAGACATTGAGACAGGTACAGAAATAGAGAGAACTTTGAAGTAAATAATGGCAGGGAATCAGTCTGTAAATGCACCAGCTGGTGTTGCAAACCAACCAAACTCCTGCTGTGAAGTTTGACCAGAATGGACCAAAATCTTTGGCCCACCTGCCAAAAAATAAATAAAAGATGTGTTTTGTGCTTGCTCAGCGTACTTAATTCAAATGAGCTAATGCAATATAACTTTTAAACTTAATGAACAGCGTGCATTCCATTTAAATGTGATAATTACAATATTAATATTAAGATTAAGATTTATAATCTATAATTCAATTACATAAATACAATAATAAATCAGTCAATTTGTGTTGGAACTATAAATCAATCAATGGAATAATAAATCAATCAGTCTGTGTTGGAATTATCCATTAAATAAAGAGTTTATTAATGACAGTACTAACATGAATAATAATCATTATAATCTAAGAATTTTATTTACAGCATTAATATTAAAATGAACTTTTAACAAACTTAGTTATAATGTTTATATAATTCAGATAATAATTCAAAAAGTACAATAATAAATCAGTCAATTTGTGTTGGAACTATCCATTTTGTAAAAGTAAAACAAATGATTACTATATTACTATATTAGCATATAACATAGTAGCTACATTAACTTTAATTATTATAAGAATAGTATTTGCATAATTTAATAATATATTTAATATAATAATAAATTAATGCATTTGTGTTGGAACTATCCATTTAATTTTGTTAAAATAAAACAAAAATTATAAACCTTAATATTAATTATTATAAGAATATGTTCCTGCCCATTTAACTAAATATATTTTTTATATAATAATAAATTAATCTTTTTGGCATGGAACTGGCCATTTAATTTTGTAAAAAAATAAAAACAATTATTGCCATATTAATATATATATATATATATATATATATATATGAATTATTTGAATATTTGAGAAATATATTTGAGTGTTTTTGGGT
>NW_015505798.1:49139-51842 GCF_001515645.1 Sinocyclocheilus grahami | reverse complement strand
TATACACTACAAATGCCCTCAACTAGAACATCATTATGGAGTAACACAAAATACACAAATATTAAAATATGCTTTGAGGTTCATATATAGTCAAGTCAAGTCAAGTCACCTTTATTTATATAGCGCTTTTAACAATGCAGATTGTGTCAAAGCAACTGAACAGCATAGAAGTCACATTGAAGACTGGAGTAATGATGCTGAATTTTTTTCTTTCAAAAATATAGTACAATTAATATGCAAGATGTCTAGCCTAGTCAAAGTTTTGTGTTATTAAATGGTCATTATAATATAATAAACAGGATGTGTTCTCTCAGTTGAGAGATTAAAACCCTGAAGTAACACTGAGCAAAAAAAAAGAAAAGAAAAAAAGCCAGAGATGTATTAGTATTACAAAAATGTATTGTCATATCTGTCCTCTTATGTCAGATTCTTAAATTTAATCAAAAAATTCAATCCAAATAAAAAGAAATGTAGGATATTAGTAACGGACTAAAACTCAGTTTGTGGTGCATCGGGGCACATAATTTGAAGTTTTACAGCTCAGACTAACACATTGGCATTAGTCATATGTACGTAGACTATAGATGCTAACAATGGGTTTTTCCGTTCAGAACAACAGAGTGTTGTTAGACCAATCTGAATAGGGTGAGCCTCAACCTATGATTATTGTAATATTATTCTAACTAAGTGTACATGGGAAACCACGGCATGATTATGTAAAGTTACCATTAGAGAGAGTTAAATTGGTCAGCTTGATTCTATAGTAATGGTCATGACCTCTGGATAGATATAGTCTTACTTTAATTAAATGTATGTACAGCTCTATGGGGGCTGAGTAACATACTTTTAGAAATAAGCAAACATGGTGCGTCGTCTAAAAGGATCAGTCAATTGCCTCTGTCTAATGACCAAGACTGACGAGTTTGTGATTAAAAGATCGTATTCCCAATCGGTGTGAGACTCAAAAGTTATAGGAATCCGATTAAATGAGTATAATTCAAACTAAGGGTTAAATAGAATAATCAAACATTTATTCAAATTCATAAATAATCAAAACGATTGAAAAAAAATTCATAATTGGAGTCAGATTAGAGTTTAACTTAAATTCAATAACCTTTAATCACTGAAAAGACCGAACATGCAAGAAACCTTCAACCACCAGTGGATACCTTCGTTGGGCCAATGGCATAGACCTTACAAATGTATACCCTTTACAGATTCGAATGATGTATTGCTCTTATCTGTATGATCAAAAATGACAAAGTAATTTAAGTTCTTTTTCGGCTTTATCAGGAAACAATGCCACAAAACATGCCGGCGTGTTTGCCAACCCCAGGCCCAGAGGGTTAAATATAGTAAATATATAATAGTCAAGTCAAGTCACCTTTATTTATATAGCGCTTTTAACAATACAGATTGTGACAAAGCAACTGAACAGCATTAATTAGGAAAATAGTGTCAATAATGCAAAATGACAATAGTAAACACTAATTTTTCAGTTAAAGACAGTTCATCATTGAATTCAGTGATGTCAACATCCAGCTCAGTTTAAATAATATCTTTGCAATCATGTCAACGATAACGCTGGAAATGATAATATAAATAAACAACAATATTACTTATTGTTTACTTGTTGATAGTTTAAGTTAACTGTTAAGTTAACTAAGTGAACAACAACAGCAATCATCATCATCATGGCAAAAAGGGTGGGACTAAGAGAATGTTGGAAAACCTGTTTGGAAACAAGAACAACATTATACCTTTACATTTCTGGTTGGTGCAGAAATTCCACACGGTACCTTTAAAATTCAGAAATACTTTGAGCTTTATAGTTTCTCCTCCATGTTTGTCTTAGTTACAACATAACTGTGTTTAGGTCTGTATTTATGAACTGTTCATTGCACAAATGCTCTTGGTACTGTTCTGCATTAACAGCAAATGAAGCAGGTTTCTCCATGGATGTTACTTTCATGTTCCTCTCAGCTTGCAGGGAGTAATTAAAGCACCAGAGATGGGAGGTATATTAGTGTCATGGCGTTTTGGCTCAAATGATACAGAAATGATGAGTTACCATATACACAGAATCCATTAGCAACGCAACAGTAGTTTAGAGGAGGTTATGGGAGCCCAGGGGACCAGGAAAAAGCTCTTTTTAGATATATGTGGCTTGTAGTTGGTGAAATCTTCCTGTCAGGTTTGTTGTGGCATAAAGAAACCAGCAGCTTTTTCATTTTTTACAAGAAAACAAATATAACTTATGTAACAAATGTATCTTGGCACTTCCTAACCACAGTTGTGCAAAATTAAAAGAAACTTGGGAAGAGTAAAATGTTCATATCAGGGTTGAATCAATATCAAAATATTGGCTTCGGTCCGATACCAGCCTCTGGTACCTTGGTATCGGTTCCTTTGCCAACAAAAACAGCCTCAGTAGACTGATGAAATGAAACTAAAATAGATAACTGTAAATAGATTTAATAATTCAATGTCAATGTGTTGGGTTCAACAAAAGTGCATTTGTACAACAGCGCTCACACAAGTTTTATTGCTCCCAAACTGCATCAAAATGTAATAAACTCTATTATATATACTATACTGTATATATATATATATAGAGAGAGAGAGAGAGATGTGTGTGTGTGTGTGTGTATACATATATATATATATATATATATATATATATATATATATATATATATATAT
>NW_015505798.1:45442-49040 GCF_001515645.1 Sinocyclocheilus grahami | reverse complement strand
TATATATATATATTAGTACCATTACCCGGCAACCCTAGTGTACATTACACATTACACACACGCACAAACAAGAACCCATTTGGCTAAAGAATTAAGGTAATATGAGGATAGACAATAAAAAAGAGGGAAAAGAAGAGAACATAAAAAATTGTATATACTTATTGGTATGTCATACTTTAAGTACCTAAAAAGTCCTGCAGCTATGCCTTTGAGAAACTTTGCAGGTATATATCAAAGTATAAGACGTTTCCTTTGTTTCAGTGACCTGGTTTGTCACTAGATGTTAGAAGCTGAAAAAAGACAAAAGAATAAGAAAGAAAAAAATATTGGAAACTCTTATCTTGAGCCATACAGTACATACATTTAATAAGCTGTTATGGAACCCCACTTGTGAAGGTGTAATCCTTAATTACACCGCTTGACTGCTTCGAGAACAACCACTTCACCCTTCACAGTTCATATGGATGGATCCATGTGAAACATGAGTGGTGATTTTAATCTCTACATTTCAAGCAGACTCACAAATGTATTACTGAGAAAGAGCACGGATCACAGCTCTCATTAAAAACCAGAGGTGATCTGAGTCTATTGTTGAAAGGAGCATTTAGATGAATATCTTTACATTATCACCTACGGCACTGATTAAATCTAATTCAACATTCATTTTTATTCAAAGGTTATGTGCTGTCTGATAAATTGGTGTTATATAATAAAAAGAATAGGGTATCTAAGATGGACAGACAAGACAGATAGATATATTGAATACAAAAGGCCCACTCATTTATTGAGCATTTTCTGGCATGCACCTTAGCTGAACTTCAAAACTAAGGGCAATGCTGGAGTCCATATGGATGGATCCATGTGAAACATGAGTGGTGATTTTAATCTCTACATTTCAAGCAGACTCACAAATGTATTACTGAGAAAGAGCACGGATCACAGCTCTCATTAAAAACCAGAGGTGATCTGAGTCTATTGTTGAAAGGAGCATTTAGATGAATATCTTTACATTATCACCTACGGCACTGATTAAATCTAATTCAACATTCATTTTTATTCAAAGGTTATGTGCTGTCTGATAAATTGGTGTTATATAATAAAAAGAATAGGGTATCTAAGATGGACAGACAAGACAGATAGATATATTGAATACAAAAGGCCCACTCATTTATTGAGCATTTTCTGGCATGCACCTTAGCTGAACTTCAAAACTAAGGGCAATGCTGGAGTCCCACAGTTATATAGAGGATGGTTGTTCCTTTTGAGAGAGTGTGGATAAGAAAGAGTGAGGGAGAGACAGAAAGGTATAGAAAGAGAGAGAACAGAAACCATGCCAGATATTGTTAGTAATTTCCTCAGCAACTACTGCAGAAGATTTCAGAGAAAGCTGTTGAAGTGTACAGGTAGGAGTGCCAGGGTCCCCCACACTTTCCACCTGAACTTCAGTTTGAGAATCTAACAACAACAACAATAATGTTAAAGACAGACAGATAGATAGATAGATAGATAGATAGATAGATAGATAGATAGATAGATAGATAGATAGATAGATAGATAGATAGATAGAATTGCTAAATGTAAACTATGTTAGAAAAGCAAGATATAGGCCTATCAGAAAAAAAATGAGATATAGCTACAGTATGCTAATCTAAGAAATATTTTCCATATGCTACCATAGCCTATCCAGTCAACCGGGGTGCTCAGTGATCCTCTAGGGGGTGCGAGATAACTTAATATTAAAGCATATTCAATTCACAAATTTTATGATTAATATGTAAAAAAAAATCCAGCACCACCGCACTTGTATGTATTCTGTGTTTCGGAGCAGCTCAAGCCGTTTTCATCACGCTGTGTGAAATAGGCCTATGTACAGACTGAACGGTAGCTCAAAACACCCGACCGCTGCAAGAGCATGTGATAGCTACGCAAACTAACCTACAGCTCTCGGCAGGATAAAGCAAGCCAGTGTCGCGCCAGTAAAGTTTTGATGAATGACGATTGTATTTAAGGTAAAGACGATTATAGCGACATACAGGAGTCATACGTAGGCGCGTGTAAACAAACCATGTAGCCTACTGATCACTATTAACATAATATTTCTGCTTGAACACAGTTCGGCATATTCACGTAGTTGTCAAAATTAATGTACAGTGAGTGTTTTATATCGGATAGGCCCACTCGACCGTAGAGGCGTGTTTTAGAGATGTTTGTGAGGATGAGATATAGCTACAATATGCTAATCTAAGAAATATTTTCCATATGCTACCATAGCCTATCCAGTCAACCGGGGTGCTCAGTGATCCTCTATGGGGTGCGAGATAACTTAATATTAAAGCATATTCAATTCACTAATTTTATGATTAATATGTAAAAAAAAATCCAGCACCACCGCACTTGTATGTATTCTGTGTTTCGGAGCAGCTCAAGCCGTTTTCATCAAGCTGTGTGAAATAGGCCTATGTAAAGACTGAACGGTAGCTCAAAACACCCGACCGCTGCAAGAGCATGTGATAGCTACGCAAACTAGCCTACAGCTCTCGGCAGGATAAAGCAAGCCAGTGTCGCGCCAGTAAAGTTTTGATGAATGACGATTGTATTTAAGGTAAAGACGATTATAGCGACATACAGGAGTCGTACGTAGGCGCGTGTAAACAAACCATGTAGCCTACTGATCACTATTAACATAATATTTCTGCTTGAACACAATTCGGCATATTCACGTAGTTGTCAAAATTAATGTACAGTGAGTGATTTATATCGGATAGGCCCACTCGACCGTAGAGGCGTGTTTTAGAGATGTTTGTGAGGATCAGTGGTGTACATGGGCATCTAGATGCTCCAAACAGTCACAATCGCGTGTTCTGACAGAGGAACTGTTCACTGATGACGTTCAGATCAGTGAGTTTCCACAAAATCAGAATGTTTTTTTCCCCTCCATTTGGAGGACCACTTGAGAACCACTGGCCTATACCAACCTGAGAAAACTGCAACAACGTTTGCTAACAACGTCAGCATCACCTAATTAATAGGCTATTTATGAATTAAGTATTTGCCATGCCATTGAACTGCATGGCATTTGTAGTTCCCTTTCAGTCGGTCACTCTCGACGTCACGTCGGATGACCGATTAATTGGGATCTCGCTTAGAGAGACCAATCCACTTCGAGTGTAAACTAAACTAGCCAATGCACATTGGCATGCGATTATTGCATCCAGCTGCTGCTGATCACAGCGTGAGTATAAGTAGGCAGCAGATGCAGCGCATATTCAGCTTGGAGCCGAGCAGCCGAGCAGTTCTATCGTTCTGCTCCTGACCTTCTGCTGAGAGTAAAGCTACAGTCAAGCACGCTCTTCGTGGGCTCTCGTGCTGGTGGATGGCTCTTCAGCGGCGGTGGTTTTCCCGTGTCGAGTGGGTTGCACACAACAGGCTGCACTACCCCTGTGTGTGTTGCAGACGGCCATCTCCCCTGTGCGCTTCAGCACACTAAAAGAGAAATTTCCATATAAAAGAGCTTCATGGGTGGAACGTCTTTTTAAAGACGCGTCTTTTTAAAGATGTCGTACCATCTATGTGTTTCTGGGTGCGGTCGTTACCTGGC
>NW_015505798.1:27163-44854 GCF_001515645.1 Sinocyclocheilus grahami | reverse complement strand
CACTCGAAGTAGATTGGTCTCTCTAAGCGAGATCCCAATTCGTCGGTCATCCGACGTGACGTCTCCGTTCCCTCCTTCAGAGAACGAGGGTTACCATGCGTAACCGAGACGTTCTTTCTACTTCAAAACTGGATAAATTGGATAACAGCATTGAAGCATATGACAGAGATGGAGGTTTGTATGTAAAACATAACTAGCAGCTTGCTTTTGATATTAATTGGCAGTGTTTTTCAAATTGGCAATGTTTTTCAAATATAATCAATAATACAAAAAAAGGAAGGCTGAAAATGAACAGAAAATGCAGTTGCACAAATCAGTGTCTCTGTACAGAAGTAATCCAAAAATATCCAGACTGAACTGCTTATAGAACCATGCCATTCATTTTTCATTTATGTATCATTAATTATGCAGATAAATTGCTGTGGTTTGTTTGCTGTATTGCACAAAATGCCATGGAACAATGGGAGCCACATTCCGTTTCTGTGTGTCTTCGGTAATGCAACTAAAATTGGAATACACATGTCTTAATTTGATTATTCCTATTCTAAATTTGACCTTATTAGGTTGAGGGTAATTAGAAAATATCGTTTAAATGGAAAATCCTCATTCTTTATGAGACCAATAGTCACATTATTGCAGCCCATATAAATGTAGTCAGCTGTTAAGAAATTCAGCGTTTAAATGCCCTGTATCACCGAATCCTACAAACAATTGTTTTTTTGTTGTTTTTTTTTGCATGTAAAAAATGTAAATGAAAAGCATCATGACTCATATCTTACAGCATGACAAAAAAAAAAGAAAGAAAGTTTTTAATTTCAGATAGTCTTTTAAAGGACAGGCTGTTTTATCTGGAAACTTGTTTGTGGCTGGTTATTTCACAATTCTGACTTTTTCTTGCAGTCTGAAATGGGAGATATAAACTCAGAATTCTCAGAAAACTCAGAAAAAAGAAGTCAGAATTGTAAGATAAAAAGTCAGAATTAAATTTTTTAAAAATATATTTGTACTTTTGTGGCAAAAAAAAAAAAAACTCTCCGGTTACTTATGTAACCTCGGTTCCCTGAGATAAGGGATAAATCGTTACGTGAACATGCTATGGGGGAAACTCTTGTAGACAGAGCTGTAGCCTCCAAAATGGTATTAGCTACACTCATGGGGAGCTGCAAAGATCCCGTCGAGGGGCCAAACATGAAGGCTCCACAGCTCTGGCTGGGGATGTCAAATCATACCCCTTGCTTGTAAGAGGAGGTCCTTCCTTACTGGTATCGGCCAGGGGGCTGCCAATAGCA
The DNA here is from genome assembly GCF_001515645.1 of Sinocyclocheilus grahami. NCBI lineage: Eukaryota > Metazoa > Chordata > Actinopteri > Cypriniformes > Cyprinidae > Sinocyclocheilus > Sinocyclocheilus grahami. Next base: position 43,565 of record NW_015505798.1, on the reverse strand, counting down.
ACTGAATCAATTCGGGGGAACCACGTCTGATTCCTCCAGAGCGGAGCCACCAGGAGGACTGAACATCTGACTTCCCTGACCCGTCTGATGACCTGAGGAAGCAGGGGGAGGGGGGGCGGCATACAGGCAAGTGCTGGGTCAATCGTGGCCAGGGCATCTCACTGCTTAAAAAAATTTTTTGGGCAGTGAAAGTTGTCTTCTCAGGCAAAGAGGTCCACCTCTGCCCTCCCGAAGACAGACCAGTTCGTTTGAACCATTTGGGGATGTAGTCTCCATTCTCCTGGAGCTACATTGCCCCTGGATAACATATCTGCTCCCTGGTTCAGTCTGCCTGACACATGAACTGCTTACTCTGATACTGAAGCCTGATTTGATCACGTTCGTGTAGCTGCACGAACCAGTGGCACTTCAACCAGTCAAAAGGGGTGGAGTCGACTGCTAAATAAGTCGGCTCTTAGTGCCATTTAATCAGAATCTTTTGACTGAAGCGACAGTCATCGACTCGTGTGCAGCTTTATAGCACGGCATCCTATGCAACGCTCATTCACTTATCTTTGGGAACCAAGGTTATATTAGTAACTAGAGCATTCCCTTTTGAACGGGGAGAGGGTGGGGTGGTAACCGTGAAACCGATGTGTGCATCGACGACTCGTCATCCAACATGGCAAACTGGATCAACCAGTGTTTCCCATACATTGATTTGTGGCAGCCTGCCACAATATCCACATTGACCACCACAAATATCCACCGCCCCCTGCCATCAGCTCCCGCATCTCACACACACGAGTGCGGAACCAAGGTTATATTAGGAACTAGAGCATTCCCTTTTGAACGGGGAGAGGGGGGGGGGTGGTAACCGTGAAACCGATGTGTGCATCGACGACTCGTCATCCAACATGGCAAACTGGATCAACCAGTGTTTCCCATACATTGATTTGTGGCAGCCTGCCACAATATCCACATTGACCACCACAAATATCCACCGCCCCCTGCCATCAGCTCCCGCATCTCACACACACGAGTGCAACTTTAGCACTATATTTAGCAACTTTCAGACCCCTTTTAGCGACTTTTTTCCATAAAAGGTACATACTGACAAAACTAGCCAGCGACTTTTTTGGATAAACCTTAGCTATCGTTCAGCTGGAAGATTTCTCCAGTACTGCCCTGTGAGTGTGAGGTCTGACTTTCCCGGCACAGTATCACCTCTCTCGGTGTCTGCTCTGTGCAGAGAAGCAGCACATTCAGTTGACTCGTCAACAAATGAGTACAAAACAGCGCTTCCAAGCACCTGTCGCTTACTGACTGTTTATGAACATAGTTCATCTGTTAATATGCACATAGTTTGTTACTCAAACGCAGGGAGTGTGCTGTATGAGACAAAAAAGTAATATAGCCAAAACCACCGCATATAGTCACTCTTCAGTATAGATGTAGGCAGGACAATAGAGGCAGAATTGGAAGAAAAAAGTCTGAATTGTGAGATTAAAAAGCCACAATTATCTTTTTTATTTTTTATTCCATGTTGAAACAGTGTTGACAATTGAATTCATCTGTTTAAAAATATCTAAAGGACATATGCATACATTCTATATTTGAGTCTATATTAAGTTACAGGTCATAAATTCAGACATACACACACTTTTACTTTCCAGTGAGCAGACCAAAGCCATTGGGATCATTCAGTTAAGGATAAGGATTGACTGACAGTGCAGTCAAGAAAGTGAGAGCGAGAACTCTCTGAATACACTTTTATTCCAGCCCGCGACATGGACATGATATCGTTTCCCCCATCTTCTGACGAGGGCTGCCATTCCCTCCATTTACTGTGACCTTCCAAGCACATCTGAAAGGCTTTTCACACAATAGAAAGGCTCTTTTCTAAAATAACAATACATAACCTATTATTGAAACCCATGAGGGCGCAGGTCACGCACACACACTGTAGTTATGATGGTGATAAATGTCAAAAGCATTGTGTGGTCACATACGAAACAGAAGTCAGCCGTAATGGAATTGCTTTAATGTCGTTTCCCTCTTATACAGTTTTACTTATACAGTATGTAGCTCACTGTCATTACTGTACATGTGTTGGACGGAAATATGAGAAACTGTGTACCCTGTTATGTATATAAGTGGGTGAAGCACAAACGTTGAAGATGATTATAGATAATGGCTAGCTTATTTTGTAAGCCTATTTGTTTACTTGCTGTTTTGTTGGTTCAGATTTGGTATGATCTAACAGTAGAAGTTTAAGTAGTAGATTTACTGCTTATTAAACTTCAATTTGTAGCATGTACGTAAATGGTATTATATCAAAATTTGAGAAATAGTGCAAATGAACATGAATTTCCAGTTCCCCTTTTAATTTGCACCGCAAATAGTGATTTGCATCGAATTCAGGCTTTCACATTTTCTTTCTTATGCTAAATTTACCACTAAATTGACACTGATACAATTCTGTATCAGGAAACATACAACGGGAATCTGTACTGTCTTCTGTAAGAGTAATTTAATAATCAAAAATATTTTTTTCCATGTTGATAGTTTTTTTTTTTTGCACAAGTGCATCATTTTCTTTTTTGAGGTTGTTATTTGCAACTCCCAAATTATGCAATTTTACCCTCTCAAATGTTCAGCTTCTCAGTATCATCTACACCAGAGCTGAATCTGAAATCACATACTGTGTGATTACTAGGTGCTACATCTGATGAAGAACTTTGCTACTTTAAAAAAAGTATATAGTATGAAGGTGTGTAGTATGAATGAAATCTGGACGTTCTGCATCACTCCTCTTCCGTGGCCTCATGGGATAGTAAAGTGTCCACTTCAGAATTTCGCTGGAAGTAGTAGATTATCCAGTACTTTACGGCTGCTGTTTTATGAATATGCTATGAATTTGGACATACAGTACTACTCTTACAAGACAGGTGTGTGACATATCACAACACAAAACACTAGCGTTAATTATTTAAAGGGATGTTTCACCCAAAATGAAAATTCTGCCAGCATTTGCTCACTCTTTTTTTTCATACAATGGAAACCTGCGGTCACTAAAACAGGGTGATTACTAATATTCAAAATATCTTCTTTTGTGTTTCACAGAAGAAAGTCATGCATGTTTGATACAACATTTTGATACAACTTTTAAGGTTTAGTTGCTTTAGCACCACCCGTGGATGCTAACACTATAGGGAATTCATTAGGGAGTTTACCTGTACATGTCATGTCAGAGACAGGAAGCTCTAGACTTGTCTCCAGTCTTTTGCTTGTTGAGTTTAAGAAAGCGATGGCTGTAAGTTGTTTTGTTCTTGACCTATTTTAAGATATTCTATCTTAATAGGGTGACCATAAGAGCCATTTTCCCAGGTTTTGGCTTTGTTTGCGTGTGCAGACCGATCGGTGTATGACATCAAAATCTAAATATTTTAGGCAATATAGAAATCCTGGCCAGGACGCGTCCTGGGGAAATGGCACGTATGGTCACCCTATATCTTAAGTAATGTTTGCAAGATTTATATTGATCAGATTTGAACTATGTTGGTGCATAAGCGTTGTTAGCATAGTATGGAAGATCAGCTTATTGCACATTTGAAGAACTGCAATGTTCCTTGATGGTGAGCAACTACTAATTATATATGTTTACATAATCAGTATTGTTCAGTTGTTTATTGAATGCTCACAGATTAATGTTTTACAAATTAAACAGTTTTCTTTTTTTCAAATTTCACTAATTCATTATTGAGTTGGTATGATGTCAGCTAGTAATATTTTATTTATGCATCCAATATAGACATGATGTAAAGCAGGGGTCTCCAAACCACCTCCTGGAGATCTATTATCCTGCAGATTTCAGCTCCAGTCCCAATCAAAAACCTGAACCAGCTAGTCAAGGTGTTCAAGGTTACAAGCAGGTGCATTGGAGCAGGGATGGAACTGAAGTATATTTACAGTTTAACATTGTGATTTAACTACAATTTGCAGAATTAGTAAGCGATCTGTGGTGGTGGTGGTGGAGGAGCACAGGCCTGAGAGTGTTGTCAGCATGCGTTGGCTGGATTAAGTTAAAGGCAGTGAGGTGTGGAAAGATAGTGGGTTTTGTGGTATTGGGAATATAATTCATTAAAATGCTTGTAATGGCTGCACTGCTGATTATAATGGCAACACTGATATTTAGCCAGACAGTAATCTGAAGGAACATCGTCAAGAAAACCACAGCAAGGATTTGTGTGTGCATGACCTACTTGTGCATGCACACCTCTAATTGTGTGTTTCCTGTTCCTTGGATCCAATTAATGCCTGGAAACCATTTAAGATTCACTCTGTTTGAGTCTTGTGTCGATTTAGAAGTTAATGCATTTGTGGATGAGTAAGAGAGACTGAAGTTTTAGGAACAGATTAAAGAGATTACAGGCTTGTCCTGTCCATTAACATCTCAGACATTTAATGAAACCAAAACACATTGCTAACTTTTACTTGCATGTGTCAGACTTTGTTCCGTGTTTTGTGTGTGTTTTGCTCCCCATGTGTTTCCATGCCCTTATTTGGTCCTTCCTGTTCCTGTCTGTTTGTTCATTTAGTCCAGGTGTTCCCCATTTAGTTCATATTGTTCCCAGGTGTGTCCCATTAGTTTCTGTGCATTTAAACCTTGTGTTGCCCAAATTCTCAGGTTTTCCCGTCTGTTAAACGTCTTTTATGAGTTCCTGTGTTTTCCCGGTTGATGAGTCCATTAAATTCCATGTCGAAGTCTTCTCCAGCGTCTCCTCGTTCCAATCCTCCCCAAGTGTAGTGTGACAGCATGCAGATGTCATAAACAGAAACATGAGAATATACGCTAAAAAAGAGAAAGATTAAGAAAGGTGAATAAAGATTAGAATAGAAATACTAGATTTGACAATTGTCAGTTAAATTATTAAATGACTGAAGTAACTTGTCATAGTATCTAAAAAAACAAAAAAAACAATGATTGGGCAAAAAAGTGTGTATAATGCAGAATGGGTAATATGATATTTTGGTCCATTTTCAGAGAGATTTTTTTTTATTTAATATAGGCTATGTGTATAAGTTAGCTTGATATCTAGTACACTGTTTTTTTTTTTGGAAGAAATCTCTTATGCACACCAAGGCTGCATTTATTTCATGGAAAAAAGGAGAGACATTTATTATTAATAATATTATTATATTTTTACTATTTAAAATGGCCATTTCTATTTGAATATATTTTAAAATGTAATTTAATCCTGTGATGCAAAGCTGAATTTTCAGCATCATTACTCCAGTCTTCAGTGTCACTTGATTCTTCAGAAATCATTAATTTTTGTGCTCAAAAAAACAAACAGTTGTGCTGTCTAATATTTTTGAGGAAACTGAGTTTTTTTTTTTCAGGATTTTTTTTTTTTGATGAATGGAAAGAACATCATTTGAAATATACATTTGAAGTGTAGCATTATAAATGTCTTTACGGTCACTTTTGATAAATTTAATGTGTCCTTGTCATCAAGCTTTTGTTAAGGTAGTGTAATGGTTAAGAAGATGGGCTCCTTTTAGTAAAAATAGAAATTGCTGTTCCATTCAGCCTTATCAGCATTTTGACCTTGAAGTGAGCACTAGCTTCAGGGCTACTGTCCCAGCAATTAATGGTACTGTAAGTCACTTTGATTAAAAAGTAGCTGCTAAATGGCACGTAACTACAAATTACATTTGGAGAGACTCGTACTGTAAACTCGCTCTGTCCTTCCACCACAAGCTGTAGACCTTTTTTTACGCCAGACATAAGCAGCAATCACATGACTGCAACAAAGTCAATGAAAATGGTGTTTATTGATGATAACACGTAAGGTCATACCGACCAGTTTTACCATTTCTTTCAAGGGGGTAAGAATGTGAGCGTTGGCAGAGAATGTCCATCCCAGATTGACAACTTACTTTATCGTAGGCACCATGTGCGACTGTCTCATCAGTCATCGAGATTTTTGCCGCCTACCTGACAGGGGTCGAGAAGGACTGAAGTTTGTCACCTCTGGGTGTGTGTGTGTGTGTATGTTTGTGATGGTCACAGAGGACCCATCTCACAGTCTGTGCATCTGACAAGGTTGTTCAGGTTCACTTGAATTACACTAGTCCGCTTGATTTTTGATTCATCTGAGCGTGCTCTGTGCATTCCCTCTACCATCCTTAGAAACAGAACAATCATGATTTGCTGTTTGAGAGAAAGTTCATCTCAGAAATACATATATGGACTTTTTTTGAGTTTATATTCATTGCAAAAAAAAAAATCATCCAATAATAGAAATTATTTAATAATTTTCTCATGTTGTTCTAAACCATAAATAAAGTAGTCCATACTGCACTCAAAAAATATCTTGTTGGTATAACTTAATATAATTATGACGCACATTTCCACACAGTTGAACTGATTTATTTGAACATAAATTAGGTTAATTGTTCTGATGAGTAAAATTAATGCTTATTTAATGAGTTCACACCTATCGAATTGCACATATTCTGTGAATTTTCCCTGAACTTAATTCACTCTTGTTGATCCAACCAGTGCTGTTGCTGTTCAGACTGGTGCCCTGTTAAACGTCTTTTATGAGTTCCTGTGTTTTCCCGGTTGATGAGTCCATTAAATTCCATGTCGAAGTCTTCTCCAGCGTCTCCTCGTTCCAATCCTCCCCAAGTGTAGTGTGACAGCATGCAGATGTCATAAACAGAAACATGAGAATATACGCTAAAAAAGAGAAAGATTAAGAAAGGTGAATAAAGATTAGAATAGAAATACTAGATTTGACAATTGTCAGTTAAATTATTAAATGACTGAAGTAACTTGTCATAGTATCTAAAAAAACAAAAAAAACAATGATTGGGCAAAAAAGTGTGTATAATGCAGAATGGGTAATATGATATTTTGGTCCATTTTCAGATAGATTTTTTTTTATTTAATATAGGCTATGTGTATAAGTTAGCTTGATATCTAGTACAATGTTGTTGTTTTTTGGAAGAAATCTCTTATGCACACCAAGGCTGCATTTATTTCATGGAAAAAAGGAGAGACATTTATTATTAATAATATTATTATATTTTTACTATTTAAAATGGCCATTTCTATTTGAATATATTTTAAAATGTAATTTAATCCTATGATGCAAAGCTGAATTTTCAGCATCATTACTCCAGTCTTCAGTGTCACTTGATTCTTCAGAAATCATTAATTTTTGTGCTCAAAAAAACAAACAGTTGTGCTGTCTAATATTTTTGAGGAAACTGAGTTTTTTTTTTTCAGGATTTTTTTTTTTTGATGAATGGAAAGAACATCATTTGAAATATACATTTGAAGTGTAGCATTATAAATGTCTTTACGGTCACTTTTGATGAATTTAATGTGTCCTTGTCATCAAGCTTTTGTTAAGGTAGTGTAATGGTTAAGAAGATGGGCTCCTTTTAGTAAAAATAGAAATTGCTGTTCCATTCAGCCTTATCAGCATTTTGACCTTGAAGTGAGCACTAGCTTCAGGGCTACTGTCCCAGCAATTAATGGTACTGTAAGTCACTTTGATTAAAAAGTAGCTGCTAAATGGCACGTAACTACAAATTACATTTGGAGAGACTCGTACTGTAAACTCGCTCTGTCCTTCCACCACAAGCTGTAGACCTTTTTTTACGCCAGACATAAGCAGCAATCACATGACTGCAACAAAGTCAATGAAAATGGTGTTTATTGATGATAACACGTAAGGTCATACCGACCAGTTTTACCATTTCTTTCAAGGGGGTAAGAATGTGAGCGTTGGCAGAGAATGTCCATCCCAGATTGACAACTTACTTTATCGTAGGCACCATGTGCGACTGTCTCATCAGTCATCGAGATTTTTGCCGCCTACCTGACAGGGGTCGAGAAGGACTGAAGTTTGTCACCTCTGCGTGTGTGTGTGTGTGTATGTTTGTGATGGTCACAGAGGACCCATCATAACACTTGCTCACATGCAAAGTATAACTTTTGTAGCATGCAAGTAATGATCAAGTAAAAGTGTTCTCATGACTGGCATTAGCACAGTTACAGCTCATCGAGAACAATGTAATTTTAGCTCATGTAGCCATAGTCTAACCGCATGCACTTCAGCATAATGGAAACCTCAAAAAACAACATAACATAAACTCTTTTAAATGTCTGAACAGCAAACTTTAATAGATATTTCCCTTTACTAAAAAAACACATTAAACAGCACTTAATTGATCTTATCCCTATGCAAAGCATGCTGGGAACTAAAAATCCACTGCCCAGATTCAGTCAATGCAACGTAAATGATTCATGTAGCCCCAACACAAATGGTTTGTTAACTTAACATTTTACAAATGTAATTTCATTTAACATAATCAAATTGAGTGCAACTGACAACTGAGTAAAAAAACTAAAGATTTGTGTTGTGTTAGCTTATTTTAAGTAAACTGAGCAAACTTCTAAAATCTTTTTTTTGAGTGTGTATGACTCATGCACTACATATTCCATGTTTTCTGAAGCCATACAATAGGTTTGTGTGATGAACAGATTGAAGTCATTTTCATTATTAATTTTTGAAGTTATCATTATTAATTCAAATAGACCAGGGTTTTTTTTAAACTGGGGCCCAGTTATCCGCACGGATAGGGGGTCCATAGGAAAAACTACACAAAAACGTACAAAATGTATTTTAGGTGTGTCAAGCGCTGTACAAATACATTTGAATTCAGTTGAAAATGCTTAGCTTCAAATTTATGCATTTAAAAAATGTATGCAATTTCTGCAATTTTGCTTTCATTATATTAATACAGGAATATTACATTTTGAAATTTAGCAAACAACATGTCTTTATAATTTCACACCTATTCTTGCCCATTTTAAATCTTTATATTAAAATACAGAACATAGTCATCTTTATATTTTATAAAGAGGGTCCCTTGCATGCAGTGTGAACTGTTTGTGACAATTTTAGTGCTTTATTTTTTTAAGAGCACAATCTGAGTTCTCATTAATCATCATTTGTTATATTACATATTCTTTCTAAAATAAATAAATACAATCTCCTTTTGTGTTTCTTGAAAGAAAGTCATATGGATTTTGAATGACATGAGGGTGAGTAAATAATGATTTTTTTTTTGTTTGTTTTGTTAAATTTTTTTGGTTGGACTACCCCTTTAGAACAATAATCTAGAATTGGCAATGATTTGTATTTTAAATTATGAACTATCATGCATGAGTTTATAATAAAGATAAAACAAAAACAGCATGATGCAAAATGTGATGTGTAGCGTACAAGTGGCATCACTTGGAGTGAGTCTGAATAATCGGTTGTTTAATGTAGAGTGCCAGAGATCACTGGGCCACAGTTGCAATCTATGCTAGACCCATTATGGGTGCATTAAAGGAGCGAAAATGTATTTTGCCTAATTTCTCATCTTCCCGATAATAACCTATATTAAGCTCAAGCAGAGAAGAAAAGAACAACAAGGAAAACAGAAACAAAACAAAAAAAGGTAAAGACACTTCATCTTATATTTCAAGCTGCTTGAACCTGCTTTTAATCAGAACATTGGTGAATCGATACTCATGCGCTCAAACACGTCCCTGAAGAGAGTCTATTTCCAGGACTCGGTGAATAGGACATCAGGTCGGAAAGCAAATGGAGGACCTTGGCGAGCTGGCCATCTTTGCGTTCCCAACTCAAGGACATCAAGAGACCAGGTTTCCATGCACTTTCCAATCACTCTATTACATTTGGACACATGTTTCGACTACGTTCCTGGATTTCTGGGAATTAATGTCATGGGCACTGATGTGTATGTGGCGCCATTGCCTTCGAAATCCAGTTTCAAGTCTATTTGGAGTAGTTTATGCTATTTAAATTGAGTTTTCTTTAAGGGCAAATGTGGAAATCACATCAAGCCTGAGCCTTAAAGAATAAAAGTCTTTACTGATTTAGTGGTGTGGTATTTAAAAGGACCTTCATGGTCATTTGATCATGTAGAGAGGATATTGACGTCTTCATAGACTTCGTTAGATGACATCAGTCAAATGTGTTTTTGTCGGCTTGATGAAAGAAAAAAAACGCAAATCATTGAGACTGTCCACTACACACAGTTCTATGGCTTCTTTTGTCAATCTGGCCATAATTGTAGATTTTTGCTTTCACAATGTTGGGCAACAAGTGTCTGTGGCTGTGGGCATATGCTGCAGTGTCGAGATAAAGAAAGAGAAAAACTTCTTTCTGTTCGATCGCTATGCTGCATTTAGTAGTCACTCAGCCTCTGTCCTTGTTCTGCACAGCAAAAAAAACACAAACACTTCTTACTCTAGAGACGCTCTCCTCTCCTTCATGAGAGAGAATGAGAGATACTTCAGCTGATTCTTCTCAACCTTGAGCAGAGTTTAAACCTTTCAGGTCCCCCCCATGTTCATGCATGGGGCCTCAGGGACCACGTGGACACATAGACTCGAATCCACATCTGGCCTTTCTCTTTCAGACTTACAGTTTTTACCTTGTACTAATAAAACAAGCAGTTCCCATAGACTTCAGCTGAAGCAGCGCCCAAGTCTAGGGAGCAGAATATCATTGAGACATGTGGAGAAGATCTTTGGACTTGGTCCAGTAAGCAGCTACACTATAGAAACAAGCAAATATTCCAAACACCTTAGTTACCACATACATGTTAAAAACACTGTAGCAACACCCTGGCAACCACCCGCACTTTAACCTAGCAGGAGCAGGTTTGTACAGGAAAGAACAACTAATTTTCCTCAGAAAATGTCAAATTCTAGCACATATTAGCTTGGTCTCTCTTTTTGCTAACTTAATTTTCACAACTATTGTACAGTTATGGTTAAATGCCATGAATGCTTTTGTAATGTTTCATCGTTGATTCTGTTCACTTTTCCAATGCCTGGGAAAAAGTTAAACATTGTTACCATTTAAAATTCTTGCACGCTTTACATTACAATGGTGTTTAAGGCCATCATGAAGTGGCTGTTGAAATTAAGGCCAGTTGTAAAAAGAAGTATGGATTATGTGTTGTTGTTGTTGTTTCTTCGACTTGCTTTCTTATAGGTCAACTAGAACAAGGTTCAGAAAGGCTCACAACTCAACCAGGATTCACATCTACAATAGACATATTCAGTTTTTATAGATACTAGCAGTTTTGCCTTATAAAGTCAGCCTTAACTGATACCCTGATATCTATCAGAAACTTTACTGTACCATGTGCTCTGGTAAGATATGCAAGTTTCACTGCAGCGCATTCAGTCTCAGATTATCTTTGGGTGGACTTGGGTGTCAAACTCAAAGGGCAAAATCACTCCATGACTTGCACCTTAATTCTTCATTTAGATTATTGCAATTGTGTATCTTTGTATGGTACTGCTGTACTTTTTTTTTTTTTTGACACCAGTCCATAAACAGCTTATGTGGCGAAAAGCTAGTGTTTGTAAGAAACAAATCCATCAAGACAATTTTAACTTCAAACTATTGCTTGCAGCCAAAATACGAGTTCTCTATCAGTAATACTGCTTTCTCCAGTGAAAAGTCATCTCATCTGAATCAAGAGAGAAATGTGCTCAGAAGAACTGTTTACAAATGTATTTACAATTTGCAGAGGGTCGAACATACTTCATTGCTAGAAAGAAATGTCCCATGTGCCTTCACTGTAATTTATTCAGTATCTGGTGTCCTGTTTTTTGATACCAAGGCTTAAACAGGAGCATTAGTTGCACAATGCTGTTTTTGAGGACAGTTACAGCAGCGTTTAGATTGTGTTGCTTTATCACATTGGATTTTTTAACAAAAGGACCGAAATGCAATTCCCATGTGCCCTTCACCATTTAATTTGATAGACACTTGATGATGGTTGTCACTCAATATTATGGCTAGAAGAAAAGACAGAGGTCAGATGCCTTAATAATCACTTTATGAAACACTAAGTCAGCTGTTGGCCTCAGAAGGTCAGCGCCTGCACACCATAGTCCCCAGAACAGGCCCCAGATCAGTCGCAAAGAAAATTACCTTGAAAACCAAATAGCACTGCCCTAGAGTTGGTTAGACACAACAGAGGTAATGAAAAGAGTGAATGGGCCTTTGAATCAATGCTGTTTTTTCCCTCTGCTCCATTTCTCCAACTTAACCTTTAGCCATCATTTCAAATGTCTTGCACTCTGTGCAGCTTTATTATTATTATTTTTTCATCAAACCTTTACAGATCCCATAAATATCACTTTTTTCTGATGGAATAATGTTTGTAACCACAGTCATATGTTCATTCTGCAACACGTTGAGCTGTGCTCATGTGGTGATGTGAGTTTCTGTCTGGCTTCCAACATCTCCCATTCCTTTTCCTAGCCCCATCCTTTCCTTCTCTCCATTGTTTTGTGAAAATCCTAGTAACTAAATGTTTGAAAAATTTACCAACTGCTCTGTAACTGCCAGTATATCAGTGTACAAGTGTATTTGTAGCTGCAGAGAAAAGTATGTGAACCCTTTTTGGGTAGATTTAAAATTAGGGATGCACCAATGCTGTACTCGTACTGATTAAAATGCTCTGATACCAAAAACCACCACCACACAACGTGTGAGCAGTGCTGTGTCAGGACAAAGAAACACAAACAACAGAGAGTATAATGGAGTTATTTAGATTAAGTATGTCAATGAAGTACATGTATGTAATTAATATAATGTTAAACATTCAATATTCACGCCTGTATACTGATGTGTGCGAGCTTATAAATGGATTGAGTGTGTGGCAGCACAGATGAGCAAGCTTGTCGAGGGAATAACCCTTTCTTACAGCCATCACTGGAAAGTTTGTAGTTCAATCGGATATCAAAAGCAAGTAAGTAAAACAATGCACAAGTTACTAAAGTTACTTGACGGTAAGGAGAGAGAGCGAGGGAGAGAGACTGTACACAATCAGTGTCCATTTCCATTGATTCATGAACAAATTATTTGAATGAACCAGTTCATTTAATGAAAAGTTGAAAAAGACGAGTTGCCAAATCAAATAGGTAAATACTCATAATCTATGTAATCTGTTTTTGTTCAACATAAGTTCATAGTCGAAAAATTGTTAACACGTAAAATACAGTATACTGAGGCTCTGATACATTTTTATGACCAGTATATTGCAGAAATCCATAGTAAACGCTATAGTTCACAACTTTTTACTGCAGCTGCATTTTTCAGGTTGCCCAAAGCAGGATGGGTTTCTTGTTTGGTTCTCCTCCTCAAAATTCAGGGAGCTTTTTTCTTGATAGTGTATCCTTTGTGCTTGAATATTGGAAATTAAATTACATTGGTTTCGAAGAAAGTATTGTATAATGCTGTATTATAATGCAAACTGAGTAATCATTCCTGTCTCGTAAGGCTGAAAAAAAGAGGCCTTTATGATTTGCATGAACTGAGTCTCAATCCTACCAAGCTGTGGTTGATTTTTTTTTCTTTTTCTGGGTATTCATGAAAGTCAAAGAAGTCTATACTCAGCCCTTTCTTATCCCAGCAAACACATAACAGTGAGCGAGTCATAAAGGTCCGGTCAAGCCTGAACCGCTTGTCTGTTCTTATTCAATCAGTGTCTGCTTCTTTCTTGAGGCTGCCATACATTGGCTGTTGAGTAATATGTTCTTCCTCTGGATAAAAATTAAATCTTTCTCTTTATTTACTCACCCTCATGTTGTTCCAAACCCTTTATTTATTTAATATGAAAATATTACATCAGTATATTTAAATAAATGTAATGATGGTTATATCTAAATCTTTAAAAAATGTCACTGTTTCCACAAAAAATATTAAGCAGCACAACTGTTTACAAAACTGAAAGCAAGAAATGTTTCTTGAGCAGCAAATCATCACATTACAATAATATCATGTGACACTGAAGACTGGACTCCTGAAAATTTAGCTTGCTATTGTAATAGTTCACACTATTTATTTACTGTATTTTAGATTAAGTAATGCAGCCTTAGTGAGCATAAGAGACTGTAAATGATGACAGAATTATAATTTTTAGGTGAACTATCCTTTTAAACTATTCCTTTAAACTTATTATTTTAAGCAGGAACTCATGCAGGCTTTGATTTTGAATCAGGTATAGTATGTTACCATTGCAGACATCTTGAAAAAGAAAAAAAGTATTTTGATATCACTCAATTATTTTGCTCTTTGCGAGAAGGCTGGAAGAAATCTCCTGCTGAGGCCTCGCAGGTCCCCGCACTTTACCAACACAACATCTCTGACCTACTTCAAACATCTTATGCGAGAGGGAGAAGAGAATACAACACAAAATAAACACCCAAGCTCCTCTCAGTATCTTCTCTAACCGATAATAGATGGTTTATTCCACAGGGATTGCGAGAAGCCACCAATCTGCTCTCTTTCTTCCTCATGTAAACACCTCAGAGACAAATATGAAGTCTCAGTCTGTCTTATCCCGCATCCACCTTCAAACCAGCCTCTTTGAAAAATTCACAAACACCCTGTTTTATATCGGTTTCTGTGCCGTGCACCTGAGGGAGATTTTACACTGTGTCAATTAGAGCGCGTAGGCTTGTGTGTTCCTTCTTCTTTACCATGAGGGAATAATTAAGACGAGCCTTCAATACGCAACGTTCCACATCATTCTCAGTCCTGAAGCTATCATAAATATTGATTTTAAGCAAAACTGCAGAAATCCTGTCTCTCAAAATGCTGGAGGAGAATGAAGCGACAAGCTTATTCATGTCTTTTTTTTTATTTGTTAACTGCTAATTAAGACCTAATAATTGTCAGACTTTGTTCCGTGTTTTGTGTGTGTTTTGCTCCCCATGTGCCCTCCTTGCCCATATTTGGTTAGTTTCCTGTTCCTGTCCTGATTATGTTGATTTAATTCCAGGTGTTCCTCATTTATTTCCATTGATCCCATGTGTGTCTAGTCATCCCCTCGTCTTGGCATGTGTTTAAATAGTGTTCCCTGTTTTTCGTTGAGCGTCCGGTATTGTTTATGTCTTCATGTGCTACATGAGTTCTCCTTGTTCCTTGTTATAATTAAAGTTTACCATGGCCTCCGAGTCTGCCTGCTCCACCATGGCGCCCCGAACTGCCTGATCCACCATGGCGCCCCGAACTGCCAGATCTGCCATGGGCACCGTCCTGGAGGCCTTCCATCCATTAACCCTGTTCCTTGAGGCCTCCAGAGTACCCACCCCCCTCCCCGTTGGATGTTATATGGTGCGGGGAGTCATGTCAGACTTTGTTCCATGTTTTGTGTGTGTTTTGCTCCCCATGTGCCCTCCTTGCCCATATTTGGTTGGTTTCCTGTTCCTGTCCTGATTATGTTGATTTAATTCCAGGTGTTCCCCATTTATTTCCATTGATCCCATGTGTGTCTAGTCTTCCCCTCGTCTTGTCATGTGTTTAAATTATGTTCCCTGTTTTTAGTTCAGCGTCCGGTATTGTTTATGTCTTCATGTGCTGCGTGAGTTCTCCTTGTTCCTTGTTATAATTAAAGTTCTCTGGATTGATGTACTCCTCGTCTCTCTCCGTTCCTTGCTCCGCATTCCACTCAGTAGTGCAACCGTGACAGAATACCAGACCTAAAAAGATGACTGCAGCTGAGGAAGCGCTGTGGGATTTCACCAAGTACAACATGTTCCTGGAACAACATTCCAATTAACCAATCAGAATTGAGGGATAATGATCAGGGTTAGGTGCTTCTACACCCTTGGTAATCAGCTATCATTTCACACTGATTTTAGGAATAAATTATGGGTAAGGTTAGGTTTAGGGGTATGGATTGGGTTTAGTCTATATTTTTGGACAGTAATGTTGATCCAGGGTCAACAAAAGATGTTGATCCAGGAACATGTCTTACTTGGCAAAATCACAGCGACCGGGGTTTGCGGCAGGGTGGTATGAGGTTGGAGCGATATGTGGAGGGCTTTCTAACCGGGTGAGCTGGCATGACGCCGCTCTAGGTGCGTGCTTCCTGCTGGGGTTGGATGACAAGATAATCCGCTGCGATCTTCCGACGTGTCATTTTAATAATTTTTTTTCTTCTTCTTTTTTTCCCCTGATCGAGCTGATTAATCTTGTGCTGTTCTTAAATGATTCTGATTTCGAAGTTGAAGAAGTAAAGAAATTCCCAAAGCCTCATCATCCAACTCCCGCTGGAACGCGCCGCGTCTCCCCAGCTCGCCCCACGCGGAGAACCTCCACATACCTCTCAAACGGCTCCTACCGCCTGCCCAACCCCAAATTCCCCTCTGTCCTCCGAAGCTCCACCGTGGTCCTCAGCCCAGGAGCGCTGGCCACTCTGAAGTCAAGACGACCAGTCTCTCAACAGATAAGCTTGCCAGCCGCGCTGTTGTCAAGTCTGCTCTCTCAAGCCCGCCGGCCACCCTTGATGCAAG
>NW_015505798.1:26147-26998 GCF_001515645.1 Sinocyclocheilus grahami | reverse complement strand
CCATGGCCTCCGAGTCTGCCTGCTCCACCATGGCGCCCCGAACTGCCTGATCCACCATGGTGCCCCGAACTGCCAGATCTGCCATGGGCGCCGTCCTGGAGGCCTTCCATCCATTAACCCTGTTCCTTGAGGCCTCCAGAGTACCCACCCCCCTCCCCGTTGGATGTTATATGGTGCGGGGAGTCATGTCAGACTTTGTTCCATGTTTTGTGTGTGTTTTGCTCCCCATGTGCCCTCCTTGCCCATATTTGGTTGGTTTCCTGTTCCTGTCCTGATTATGTTGATTTAATTCCAGGTGTTCCCCATTTATTTCCATTGATCCCATGTGTGTCTAGTCTTCCCCTCGTCTTGTCATGTGTTTAAATTATGTTCCCTGTTTTTAGTTCAGCGTCCGGTATTGTTTATGTCTTCATGTGCTACGTGAGTTCTCCTTGTTCCTTGTTATAATTAAAGTTCTCTGGATTGATGTACTCCTCGTCTCCCTCCGTTCATTGCTCCACATTCCACTCAGTAGTGCAACATGACAATAATTTAGCAAACTTTGGATTCCCAAAGTTTTGTTTTTGTTTGTTGGTTTTTTGTCAATTTTAAGTTAATATTTAAATAATTTAACAACACACTCACATGTTGGCAGTTCTGATGTTCTGATTTTGGTTGATGTTCCCATGACAAATGTAACTGAATATTTTGTCTTTGTTAGCAAGTGTTTTTGATTTCATTGTTGTAGCATTTGGACCAATCAGACACACGACTTTTTGTTATATTTAACAAATAATATCGAACTCCCCATCACCTAACCAAATGGCCAATTACGAGGGTCTATGGACCCTTCCCCCGAAATGCACCTAACA
>NW_015505798.1:24259-25764 GCF_001515645.1 Sinocyclocheilus grahami | reverse complement strand
TGTGGGGGGGGGGGGGTAGTAGGGCTCCAGCGGTAGAGGGCTGGGGCCACGGCCTCGGAAGCTGTTTTGCCATGGCCTCCTGAACTACCTGCTCCACCGTGGCCTCCTGGGCTGCCAGATTCGCCATGGCCTCCAGAGTCCCCTACGCCGCCATGGCCTCCGAATCTGCCTGCTCTGCCATGGCGCCCCGAACTGCCAGATCTGCCATGGGCACCGTCCTGGAGGCCTTCCATCCATTAACCCTGTTCCTTGAGGCCTCCAGAGTACCCACCCCCCTCCCCGTTGGATGTTATATGGTGCGGGGAGTCATGTCAGACTTTGTTCCATGTTTTGTGTGTGTTTTGCTCCCCATGTGCCCTCCTTGCCCATATTTGGTTGGTTTCCTGTTCCTGTCCTGATTATGTTGATTTAATTCCAGGTGTTCCCCATTTATTTCCATTGATCCCATGTGTGTCTAGTCTTCCCCTCGTCTTGTCATGTGTTTAAATTATGTTCCCTGTTTTTAGTTCAGCGTCCGGTATTGTTTATGTCTTCATGTGCTACGTGAGTTCTCCTTGTTCCTTGTTATAATTAAAGTTCTCTGGATTGATGTACTCCTCGTCTCCCTCCGTTCATTGCTCCACATTCCACTCAGTAGTGCAACATGACAATAATTTAGCAAACTTTGGATTCCCAAAGTTTTGTTTTTGTTTGTTGGTTTTTTGTCAATTTTAAGTTAATATTTAAATAATTTAACAACACACTCACATGTTGGCAGTTCTGATGTTCTGATTTTGGTTGATGTTCCCATGACAAATGTAACTGAATATTTTGTCTTTGTTAGCAAGTGTTTTTGATTTCATTGTTTTATATTAAAATTACTTTAAAAAAAAACTTTAAAAAAATCTAATTATTTGTTTTAAATTCATTCATAATCCCTCTATTGTTCCTTCACAAACCCCAGTTTGGGAAACCTTATCGGTTTGCAGTGTGGTTAGCTTTCAAAATGTGAATGGGATTCAGTTATAGCCTGTACTATTATATGTAACAATTAGATATTAGTGGTCTTAATAGTTCAGACGACATACATCAGATTAAAAGTTAATTTAGCCATTAGAATTGTTTTGGGGCCCTAGATGCCTGAAAATTGGGCTGTAAAACAAAGCAGACATTGCATGCAAATACACATTTGTACCCTGTTTAGGTGAATTTGGTTTAACTTTAATTTGACCAGTACAGCTCTTTCATTGAAATTCAAATGAGGAGACAGGAACATAATATTTACAGTGGAGTTTTAATCAGGTCAGTACAACAGACAAACAACTTCATAACACTGCAGTCAGGCAGATGATGCATGGTCACCCTAATATTGTCAGACATTTGCCATGTTCAAATATTTAACTTCAGTGTAAATTTGTGGGGTCTCACATATGATTTTACGACAATATCGTTGTATCATTTTCAGGGTGGGATCCTCATCACATGTGTGATGTTTTAAGATTTAAGAACATTTTTACTTTGATTTC
>NW_015505798.1:20917-21580 GCF_001515645.1 Sinocyclocheilus grahami | reverse complement strand
AAAAAAAAAAAATCATCCAATAATAGAAATTATTTAATAATTTTCTCATGTTGTTCTAAACCATAAATAAAGTAGTCCATACTGCACTCAAAAAATATCTTGTTGGTATAACTTAATATAATTATGACGCACATTTCCACACAGTTGAACTGATTTATTTGAACATAAATTAGGTTAATTGTTCTGATGAGTAAAATTAATGCTTATTTAATGAGTTCACACCTATCGAATTGCACATATTCTGTGAATTTTCCCTGAACTTAATTCACTCTTGTTGATCCAACCAGTGCTGTTGCTGTTCAGACTGGTGCCCTTGCGCAGAGTTTCGTGAGTTTTCTGTATTTTCATGAAAATGGAAAGACCTATTAGAGTTTAAGTATTTAACATTTAAAAGCGTTTATATAGAATATATTTATTTTTTTGGTTACTATTATGGTGAAGGGGGGAGCTTGTGCTTAGGTTGTCAGTAGCTGTCATACACGCATATACAATTTCCATGATCTTTTGATTTGTGAAGGGTAGAAATGATGACCATATAGTCAATATAATCATGTGCTTTCCATCAAGCTAATTCATTTTATTTGTAGCGTCTGCGTAGAATTATGTATGATCTTTGGATTTTATGGCTTAAGAGACCCTTTTAGCCTTTTGACATTTGCATAT
>NW_015505798.1:10586-14023 GCF_001515645.1 Sinocyclocheilus grahami | reverse complement strand
TTTTTTTTTTTTGCCAGACTTCATTTGCCAAAATCAAACCGATAGAATCCTTAAATAGGACCAAGATCTGTGAGTGCCCTCAACCTTTGCTCTCTGCATCCTTTGTGAAAGAAAATGTCTTCTTTGAAATGCTAGTCTATCAGAGAAAGAAAAAGAGGTTTATGAAAGGTCACGGTGAGGGCATACTGAAGATGGATACAAGATGGTAATAATTTGCATTAGAAATGTGACTTGCACTCCGTAGTCTTTCTGAATTTAATGGCAATATTATTTACCTCAGACTAGCCCAGTTTTTTTGTTTTTTTTGGCAGTTAAGTGCAAATGGACTGCTTGATCAAACAGATTTTCAGGGAAGATGTTTGTTTTGCTGCCGTATTTCAAGGGACTTTGGTCTGCTGCACACATTTTATCCTTTCTGATAGACCTTAGACATTATTCTGATAAACTTTAAACTGTTTTTGATTGTTCTTGTTTTCGCTAGCTGAAAATATTGAAATAACCGACTAATCTCACATCATTCTTTGTAGACCGCTGTTATTCACTGGCTGTTTACACTATAGAATCACAGATCCACAGAGTAATTTAATTTTTTGTTGCAGTTTTCTACAAAGGACCTTCATTTTCTTGTTGACTTTAAACCTTTCACCATTAAAGTAGCTCGGCTGAAAACATGCTTCTGTATAGGTTCATCAGAGACCAAGGAGAGGTCACTGATATCTTCTTTTGTTTCTGTACATGGCCAAAGATGCAATCAATTGCTTGGTTCTTATCACAAACAGCTGAATTAGCAAGAATGTCTGGACAGTAAACTCAGATAATCACTTTTCCAATAATTTGTTCATGACTATCATATTAGCAAAGGTCATATGGTGAACAGCATTGCTTCCTTGACTTGAGTTATTGGTCAGTTGAAAGACCCAAGCTTGAATTTCCATGTTGCTTAATGCATGGTTATTGAATCTGACTGACAAACGTTCTAAGGTGTGCAGGTATTTTCAGGGAAACACACAGCTAAAGTAGTTCCAGGCAGGTCTTCACCGCATTATGTCCATATCACTTCGTCAAAGAATTTCAGTTATTTCAAAGGTCTTTACAGCTTGCAACAGAACCAAAACCCACAATGACACTGAGGAAGCAAATAAATATAGTAAACAACAAGATAAAGCGACAAATTATTTAATTATATAAGCAAACTCTCTTTCTCCTGCGCTCTCTACTTTAAAAATGCACACACATACAGCACGGACATACAAGTGCACAGAACGCTGAGGCGTTGGATGAGATGCGTAAGAATTTAATTCTACACACAAGAGCGTTTTAAAGACAAAAACTTGACGAATGTCTTGTAATACAACATCTCGACAATATTTGAGGTGTGATAACCATAGTATAAGTGGAATAATTAACTGCGGTCCATTGAATTATTAGAAAATAATGCAGACAGAAGGTGTAATGTGAATTCAATGACCCATTGTCAATTATTCCTTACTTATTTTATACATATGGCGTACCTGCATAGCTGACGACAGTGAAAAGCCTATTTCACTCTTCATTGGCATTCAAAAGCTCAAAAATGGCAAAAAAGCACCATAAAAGTGTCAAATATGTGGTCTATGTGACATGAACATTATTCCAAGTCTTTTGAAGCCTTAAGAAACAGTAGATTTGTGAGAAGAATGGACTGAAATTACCTGTCATGCATAGCTCCTGATGATATGTCGATAAACTTTCCTCAAAAGCTGACGTTTATCTTGAGTGAAGCCACAGTATGAATAAAAGGGTCACAAGTGAGCTTTTGGAGTAAGTGACAGTTTTTGTATTGTTTCATGTCTTTTTTCAATGGTGTAAAATATTGAGGAGGAAGGTGGAGGTGCTTTGATCAGTGGCGACGTGGTGCATGGCAATTAGGAATGATGAATAGGCGTGCTCTCTGACATGAATCTGAGATCTTGAATAATTGATTTAAGAAAGAAATATCAGAAGTAGGAATCCAAAAGTCAGGCCATCAGTGTCAGTGGGTGATGTATGGAGAGCAGACTAAGAGTCCATTTCCCTCAGGTCCACTGGGAGACTGTGAGATGAACGGCCTGGAGGAGGTAAGCAAAGAGTGGACAATAAAAGGGTAAGAAAGAGGCTGGAACAACTAGATGTCTTTGCTTTTGTCTCATCTTGCCACGTCCATTTCGGATCCAATTTTATGTTTCTCTTTTGTATTACTTTAAGGAGACTGTTTAAAAATTAATGTATTGCCACTTTATTTAAAGGAATAGTTCACCCAATAATGAAAATTTGCTGAAACTTCACTCATCCTCAGGGCATCCAAGATTTAGATGAGGTTGTTTCTTCGTCAGAACAGATTTGGAGGAAATTCAGCATTACATCACTTGCTCACCAGTGCATTGAATGGGTGCCATCAGAATGAGAGTTCAAACAGCTGATAAAAACATCAAAATAATCCACAACATGACACCAGTCCATAAACAGCTTATGTGGCGAAAAGCTAGTGTTTGTAAGAAACAAATCCATCAAGACGATTTTAACTTCAAACCATTGCTTGCAGCCAAAATACGAGTTCTCTATCAGTAATACTGCTTTCTCCAGTGAAAAGTCATCTCATCTGAATCAAGAGAGAAATGTGCTCAGAAGAACTGTTTACAAATGTATTTACAATTTGCAGAGGGTCGAACATACTTCATTGCTTGAAAGAAATGTCCCATGTGCCTTCACTGTAATTTATTCAGTATCTGGTGTCCTGTTTTTTGATACCAAGGCTTAAACAGGAGCATTAGTTGCACAATGCTGTTTTTGAGGACAGTTACAGCAGCGTTTAGATTGTGTTGCTTTATCACATTGGATTTTTTAACAAAAGGACCGAAATGCAATTCCCATGTGCCCTTCACCATTTAATTTGATAGACACTTGATGATGGTTGTCACTCAATATTATGGCTAGAAGAAAAGACAGAGGTCAGATGCCTTAATAATCACTTTATGAAACACTAAGTCAGCTGTTGGCCTCAGAAGGTCAGCGCCTGCACACCATAGTCCCCAGAACAGGCCCCAGATCAGTCGCAAAGAAAATTACCTTGAAAACCAAATAGCACTGCCCTAGAGTTGGTTAGACACAACAGAGGTAATGAAAAGAGTGAATGGGCCTTTGAATCAATGCTGTTTTTTCCCTCTGCTCCATTTCTCCAACTTAACCTTTAGCCATCATTTCAAATGTCTTGCACTCTGTGCAGCTTTATTATTATTATTTTTTCATCAAACCTTTACAGATCCCATAAATATCACTTTTTTCTGATGGAATAATGTTTGAAACCACAGTCATATGTTCATTCTGCAACACGTTGAGCTGTGCTCATGTGGTGATGTGAGTTTCTGTCTGGCTTGCAACATCTCCCATTCCTTTTCCTAGCCCCATCCTTTCCTTCTCTC
>NW_015505798.1:7981-8286 GCF_001515645.1 Sinocyclocheilus grahami | reverse complement strand
CCACCATCCGTTCCCGAGTCAAGTCCGCTGGCCGTTCCCAAGTCAAGCCCACCGGCCGCTACGAAGTCAAGCCCGCCGGTGGCGGCTCTCTCCTGCCCGCCGGCCGTTCCGATGTCAAGTCCGCCGGCCGCCATTGACGTAAGCCCGCCGGTCACCGCAACGACAAGCCTGCCGACTGCCTAGATTCCCCGTAACCCAAGGAGGAGGATGAAGCGAAAAGGACAGAGCTAGCTCCAGTGTCGGCTCCAGCCCCAGAGCTAGCTCCAATGTCGGCTCCAGCCCCAGAGCTCGCTCCAGTGTCGGCT
>NW_015505798.1:5189-6431 GCF_001515645.1 Sinocyclocheilus grahami | reverse complement strand
CCAGTACAGCTCTTTCATTGAAATTCAAATGAGGAGACAGGAACATAATATTTACAGTGGAGTTTTAATCAGGTCAGTACAACAGACAAACAACTTCATAACACTGCAGTCAGGCAAATCAATTTCAAATTTTACCCTAACACTAGCACAGGTTCCCTTGAGGTGACTAATAAAGTAACAAGCTAATAATGTTGACATATTGGGTTTTTCAAAAAAGAGGACACTGGCGGGTTGGATGGGGGGTGGGGGTCTTATATTTCTTAACCCCAAAAGGGGGGGCCTAATACTTTATAATTGTAAAAACTGAAACAAAATGGTTAGCATTATTCAATGTAATGCTAATGTGTTATTTAAAGCATTAAGGATATTTTATCTAGATACACAAAAGGTTCAAAAGCTGTCACTGGGGCAGTATCTTTTCAAAGAGTACAAATGTTTACCATTTAGGTGCTAATATGTAGATTTTAGGTACAGGTAAGTTGTTTATGTGCCTTTTTTAGGGGAAAATGAAATACAAAGGTGCACCTTTTGAAAGGGTACCAGCCCAGTGACAGATTTTGTCCTTTTTTCTGCAAGTGTATAATAACATAACTTGTTAAATGTAAAAACTGTATTATATGCAGAAATTTCATTAATTTCTACTTACACATTTATAAAATAAATATAATTTATGAACTAATGTTAATGAGCCTTATTGTGAAGTGTACATTTCAGTTAATTTAGCTCACAATCTGCTAATGTTTTTTAACAAATATGCGCATCTAATTGGTTTCTTTAATTTGCCACTGACACACATTAGCTTTGCAGGCAATCCAGCCCAGGATGAAAGCACCGGACTTTGTGTATGGGAGTCAGCCATTTGCTTTTGTACCTGAAGCTGCACAAAGCTCTTTACGCCATTTTCATTTCGATGAATGGGACGCAACAAAATGATTCACGCTGTCACTGTGAATGCTGTAATCTTGTTAATGCTATTGTATGTGATATGTGAATCCAGTGTTACCGTTACTGAAGGTAGTTATTAAAAAGTCCTTTGACCAGGAGCACACAGGCCTTGTATATAATCATTCATTTTTAATGCTTTGCGAGAAGGCAGGATCTGTAGAACAGTCAAAGCAATGCATACATGTATACTGGTTGTACAAGGATTTTAGAGAGCATGTCAATAGGAAAATGAAGCCAAAACCTGGAAGTTATAGGCAATTTAGAAATCCCGCCTGGAACCTTTTTAAGGTCCCAAAA
>NW_015505798.1:2235-3620 GCF_001515645.1 Sinocyclocheilus grahami | reverse complement strand
GGCTGTATTTTGCTGAGTCACGGCCATTACATTACGGTGCTAACGCTCTGATGAAAGCAGTGGTCAACAGGGCGGTCATAATAAAATTCAAGGTCTGTGCTAAAAGTTCACAGGGACTCATAAGCTTTTTCCTCATTACTCACAGTTTCTTTTTTCTTCACACCATGTCAGCGTGTCAAAATTAGATCGCTTCCATTATAATCAATGTAGCTGTCAAAACTGGAAGTAACATGACGCTTCTTCAGTTGATGGTAGCCCCTTTTCTGTTCCTTCTTGTTATTGATGCTTTTATCCAAAGCAACTGTCAGATGCATACATTTACATTTTATTTAAATATGTAGTATCTTATATTTTCTTTTTAAGAATTATTTTTTCCAGTGGTAGTTTGTAAACTTTCTCAAGCCATTGCAATGCAATGTGGAATCATCGGCCACTAGTGTACATGCAGAATTGCCTTGTTAACAGTTACACGGGTGCCAATTACCTCAGCAGGTAACCAGTCACTTGGTCTCTTTAGGGCACCCTACTGAGAGAGTAAAAAATATCTACCTTTCACTGTTTCATTACACTGTATTTTTTTCCCATGCTCCCTTTAACAACAGTTGTTCCACTCCAGCCTGTGATTCCAGTCTTGGCAGTCTTGCGCATGGAGACCATCGAGTGTCTCAGACAACAGCAGGATGAGAAACACCCTTTGGCTAGGCTCACTGTCTGCACTCAACTAGAGCCATGTTCCTACCATCTGAAATGAATCTCCGATTTAAGCATCAGTGGGGGAAGTCAAGTGCTTTATCTGTCCGATCTCGATTCGCTCATCTACACTCGCACACGCTCTCACACATATTTTTCAGCCCTTAGACATTCATGTGACGACGGCGTGTGCAGGTTCTCTGCTCCAGCTGCTCTGTGCAGCATTTGTCAGCTTTACTGTCACTGAAATGTCACAATGTAGTCAATTGTGTCAAGAAAGAAGGAATAGATCTTGACACGACTACCTCAGCATACGCATGTAAAATTTTGTTTGCCTGCATTTCATATCCCTGTTGGCCACCGAGAGACAGTGGTTTCTGTTGCTAATACAGTATAGATTTGGTTAGAAAAGTAATATGAAAAGGCATAAATATATATAAAAAGTGTGTTTGTGTGTGTACTTGTTTTGACTATATTTGTGAGGGCCAAAGGTTCTCACTTATATTGTGAAAAGCTTTGACAAACCACTAGTAGGGGATGGGTTAGGTGATGTCATTAAGGAATGATTAGGAAATCAATGGAAGTATATGCAATGTCCTCACTAAAATAGTGAAACAAACCTGTGTGTGTGTGAATCATTTTGCCTTTCTATATTAAAGGGGTCATATGATGCAATTTAAATTTTTTCTTTCTCT
>NW_015505798.1:0-1392 GCF_001515645.1 Sinocyclocheilus grahami | reverse complement strand
ACAAATGCATCGTTTATAATGGGTTTTAATGTTTTTGTCTCGTCACTCCTGCCTGGACAAGGCATCACAATATGGTAAGGGGCATAACATTTCTGTCACACGCTTGAGGTATTCGGCCAATCACAACGCACTGGATAGCTGGCCAATCAGAGCACACCTCGCTTTTCAGACTGATGAGCTTTGTAAAAATCGACGCGTTTCAGAAAGGTGGGGCATAGAGGAGAAACAATAATGTACAGTATGTGGAAAATAATGTGTTTTTTAACTTTAAACCGCATAAACACATTTCATTACACCAAATACCCAAATTAATGTTCTTTTTAGCAACATCATATGACCCCTTTAATAAGTCACAGTTTGAAACTGTGTCCTGGATCTTCTGACTAATAGAACCCAGGTAGTAAGGATTCGCGAGAACACATCTCATCCTTTCATACTAAACCCCACAGGGATGTGTCCTCAGCCCACTATTGTTTACACTACTTACCCATGACTGTGTTGCACAGCATCAGGACAATCATATCATTAAGTTCTCTGATGATACAACAGTGGTGGGCCTCATCTCACATAACAACGAGACAGCATACAGAGAAGAGGTGAATGTTCTGGGGCGGTGGTGCAAAAACAATAATCTGACCCTCAATGTCAGCAAGACGAAAGAAATGATCATTGGCTTCAGGAAGACTTCTGCAAATCACCCTCCACTGCTCATTAACGGAGCTGCAGTGGAAATAGTTGGAAGCTTCAAGTTTCTGGGTTATCATTTAACAGATAATTTCTAATGGAACAAGAACATCACTTTGTTGGTGAAGAAAGCCCAACAAAGACTACACTTCCTGAGAAGACAAGCAGGCATGAGTAACATCATCATGATCAACTTTTACAGATGTGAAGTGGAGAGCATCCTGACCAATAACATCACAGTCTGGTTTGGCAGTTGTTCGGCCGCTGACAGGGGGGCCCTACAGAGTGTGGTAAAAGCTGCCCAGAACATTATTGCATCCAGTCTCCTATCTATGGTGGACATCTACAGGGTGCGGTGCCTTAAGAGAGCAACCAGCATTATGAAGGACAAAACTCACCCCACTGCTGGAGTGTTTAGCCTATTCCCATCTGGAAGAAGTCTCTGAAGTGGACAAGCATGAACTACAAGAAATAGTTTCTTTCCTCATGTGATCAGGTTACTTAACAGCTGTGGTTGACCACTTCTGTGGTCAACCAACATACCTCCCAACATACTTTGCACTACTCTACTTTAAGGACCACTATTTAATGTTTATTTTTGCACACCATGGTTTACCTTATTGCAACAATTGCAGACTCATTATTCTAGTTTAATTTATGAGATAGCTGTAGCGGATCAGCTCATGGGGAAATATGAATAATTAACCA
>NW_015505797.1:657998-659701 GCF_001515645.1 Sinocyclocheilus grahami | reverse complement strand
GTGTGTGTGTGTGTGTGTGTGTGTGTGTGAGAACACTCAGCTCTTTATGTCTAGCCTTCATTCTTGTGTGCACTGAAGCATATGGGTAGACCTGACTGGAGAACGGACTTGGATAAGAGCGATATAAAGCCAGACTCTCCATTAGGTGTGTGTGAGTGTGTGTTTGAATGTTCTGTGCATTATTAACATTCCATGCTTTAGGGGCATTCATTGATCATTATAAGGGTTAAAAGAATGTTCCGGGTTGAATGCAAGTTAAGCTTTGTGGACAGCATCTGTGACACTGCTGACTGACACAGAAAACTATTGCGACTTGATTTGTGTAAAACGAGGAGGAAAATCCACCATGTTGCTAATGCATAGTCACAAATGTATCCCCCTAGAAAAGTAGGTGTACTTCACCTTTAGCTTCTGTGAACAGTAAAGTAAAACCTTTGATTTGTTTGGCTATCTCAGTCAGTTTGGGACTGACAAGCACTTTTATACCATTAGACCTGCCTAATTGTTTGCCTAACAACAGATTTTAGCTTAATTTAGTGCAGCAGAGCATCATCAAGAACAACAAATATTGGGGAACAATTTGGCCACGTCTGACTGTTGTTGAGGACTCGTCTGTGGTGGTTACGGTCCTGTCACAGCTCACAGTAGCCCATCACAACCAGGCCACGCTCATCTGTTTCGCTTCACTCTGAGCCTCAGGTTATCTTTCCTTCTCTCCATTCATCTGTCCATGCCTCCCTCAGTCTGTGTACGGTTTCGTGTTTGCTATCATTCTTTCGATCACTCTGTCTTTGCTTTAAAGCCCAGTCTATTTATCCTCTTTCATATCACACCATTTGTTTTCACTTCCTCAATCCGTCTTCCTTGTCCACACATCCACCTCATCAATCTGTCTTCCCGTCCTCCCTCTGTCCACCTGTGGTCTGTTTTTCCTCTTCTTCCCCACCATCCCACTCTTCAGTAATTTCACCTGGCTGGGAGCCGAGTGCTAATGAGAGGGTAATCAGAGTGATTTCGGGCCCCAGGCTTCTGCAGGCCCTCGGGGACCCAAGCTCGGTGGAAAATGCACAGTTAATACTGTCTTATTAAACTTCCCTCAAGGGGCCAAAGCTTCACACACGGTCTCAGTCCCAGAGTGAAGAATGCCATTGTCAGCTGACCTCTGATCCGGCTGTCTTTCCTGCAGATCAGCAAGTCTTAATGGGATTGTCTTGACTGCTTGGGCCCTGCTCTGCTTAACCTGGGTGGGGGGTTGGTTTTAAACTCCTGTAGCCAGTCTAAATACTTTTTATACTTTTAAAGATGGTATAAAGATATCAACATACATCCCTGTTGAGTAAAACTCACAATAGTCCTGCAAAGAGGCCTGTCTTATGAAGAACTTGGCAATGAGTTGACAAAACCAAATCAAACCTGGGTTCAGTGGCTTCACAATGTTTGCTATAAATTACCTCAGGGTTTGATTTTGAGTTTATGATTAATGTGCATCTGAAGGAGTGACGTTTATAGTGAACAGCCAATTCGCTCTAGACAAGACCAGTTCTACAGAGACGTTAAGCACCCTCAAACAAACGTCAGATAAAACTACAGAGCGCTGCAGTGATGTTTTTGTAGGCCAGCCTAGAAGTTCACATCACCCTGGTTCCCTCGACAGAATCCCAAAAGGATTTTTCCACTGGCTTTTGAATTATTGCAGAAAATGA
>NW_015505797.1:655162-657988 GCF_001515645.1 Sinocyclocheilus grahami | reverse complement strand
CATGACTTCACCAAGCTTCAACTCTTTCATTCATTAAAAACATTTTCCCTGAAAGTTAGAATAGTTAGCAACAGCGCTGTTAATGTGGACTAGTGAGTAGATGAGTTTACCTTGTTAATGTCCCCTTCAACCACTTGTTAGCAATCATTGGTTTCAAGCCAAGTGAAAGCTTAAAAAAAAAAAAAAAAGGTATTACTGATGTATTTTGTCATAAACTTAACACCGAAATATCTTGAGCTTGTTCACACCACAGACCTTATTTCATGCTTTTAACCAAAAGCCCATTGAAGGTAATGGAACCAGAAGTGCTAAAATGCCAATTAGTTTGCAGGTTCCGTCCCTGCAGCCCTTTATATAAACATTGGAAAATTCATTACCCATTTATAGACACTGCAGTGTGTATTTGTGCGCATTCTGAAGGGTCAAAGATTATATTGTATCATTATAGCTCTGCGCATATAACGCCACACCAATGCTGCTTGTGAAGGAGCTACATGAATAAAGTTCAGCACAACCCGTTTTTAAAGATGGTGTTCAAGAACACAAATGGTCAAGTTTTGTGACTAACATGTTGGAAGCCTCCACTCTAAATTTAAACTTAATGCTGCTACTTTATACAGTACAGTTCTGGCAACCATGGGGTTGGTTTCACTGCAAGTTTAACACTGATGACATTGCAGCAACCTTTGAGCTGACGGTTAACCATATCCTAATCACATCTAAAGAGCTTTAAACCACTGACCCCTCCCGCCAAACTTGAGGAAATTCAATTGCACGGTTGAAGAGGTAAAACTCTTTATTTGGTATACAAGTGCACAAATAAAACACAGCAGTGAATAAAAACGGTTGAAGAGCCTGCGTCACTTTTTCCCTCGTTTCCCCGGGCCTTTGGTAGTGGCTGCAGCACCCTTTTCTCCAGAATCACCCTCCTCTGCCTTTGTGGTTTTCTTTCCAGCTTTCTTAGCTGCTGGTTCCTCACCTCCTTTTGATGCTTTAGAAACTTTAGCTTTGCTCGGTTTGGGCTCAGTTCCACCCTCCCCTGCAGCATTCTTCGCCTTTGGCTTCTTAGCAGGGGCCACTTTTGAGGCAGTGCCATCTTTCTCAGGCATCTTAGGCTTAGCATCCTAAGAGAACGGGAGGAGAGAGAGCGAAAGGGTGGGTGCGTTTTCAGACTACACAGCTGAGCGTCTGCTCATGTAGAAGGCAAAAATTAGACCTGAAACTCACGTCTGCAGTCTCCTTTTTCTTCACGGACTTTTCTTTGCTTGCTCCTTGAATGGAGAAATGGGGAAGAAAAACCCAACGGGGTAAAGTTCATGCTAAAACACATGGTTACACATTTAAAACTCATCTCCCATTAAAAAAAAAAAAAAAAGGCAGCATTCACGAATAACTGCCACAACTAGTATAATTTCAGCACAGGCTAGACTCCCAATGGTGAACGCCAAGGGCTTTGAGTTCTAAGGCCCATTTACACCAATAATGAGTTTTGTAAAGCATAACGATAGGTTTATTCTCAGCGCTGAATTTTGATCAACATAACTGCAGTGCTTGTCAAATTCAGTAAAAGCTCATTAACTAGAGAAACCTCAAGTGAAAGTTTTCCCACTGTGCCACAGTTTCTTTAAAAGAGAACTCTTAAGGAACATGCCTCGAAAGACACATTAAGTTGTAAAGATAAAGGGACTAAGGTCTTACAAGAAAACAGCACTTCAGTCATTCTACTCAGCTTCATATTTAATTCAATGCATTACTTTCCAATTCCTTGGTAATGTGTAATAGCAATTTCCAACTGAATGGTTTTTTAAAGTAAATCCTACAGCAAACTTTCCTCAGTGTACACTGAAAAAAATGATTATGGCCCCAATTAAATTAAGCATAATTCAATTTAGCTAGTTTAAAGCATTTAAATTTAGTTTTTGATTTTAATTAATAAATATTCATTGGTATTATGCAAATTACATGTGTTTTAAATCCAAGCCATGTGAATTAATTAAATTCAGTTAGAAAATATTAAGTTGGTTCGGTGCGCATGCGCACAAATGCACACTTTCCCTGGCGCCAAAAGGAGTTTCCAGTCCAGTCAGGTTCACGGTGGGAAGTTGAACTGAAGACATTTTCATTCCAGCCCCGGAGTTTTCATCATTCGGTCTATTTACACAGTAAGTAATATTTGATGTAATACAGCACCATTTATTACAGTGAATAGTTTGTTTGCTCTATAAATAATATAATATGCTCTAGTCTAGTTCAGAACGAGTCTTTGGGATAAATTCCCCAGCGACCAACGGTCACATCCTACTCCGAGCGCGCGCACACACAAATAACGCAAATATAACTTTTTATGTGACGAAATATATTTTTTAAGATAGTTTTGGATGAAAATGTAGATTTATAAGCTTAAAATTCGCCGTTTATTTGTAACGACAGCTCCGTAACGTATTTTTAAAAATTGCTTAAGTGCTTTCGGAGATGCGAGCTCCAGGCCGCAACGGCTGTTCCCGCCTAACGTTTTACCACAGCCAGTCCTTCGGGAAGCTGCCGGTTTCTAGTGTGATTAAACATGAGATATAAATCGTTTTGGACGGGTAATCTTTAATCTTCTTAATGATTTGTTCTAGAGCAGTTTGTTTTGGCGGTGGGTAAGGTAGTTCTAGCAGCGGCGGCTAGTCGGGGGAGGGACAGCTTCTCCAAATATTGAGGTGAAAATGGGAGGAGGAAGATTTAATGTTAATAAAATTCACAATTCATGTCTCTGATAGAGAATGGGAGGGGGAGGCCGGGGGAGAGTTGAGATCTCCTGCCTCCGTTGGTAAAAAAAAAAAA
>NW_015505797.1:643542-644555 GCF_001515645.1 Sinocyclocheilus grahami | reverse complement strand
TGTGTGTGTGTGTGTGTGTGTGTGTGTGTGTGTGGTCCTTATTTAGTGTACAGGATACTTTTTTCACATACAGTATTCTGAGTTATGCTTCACTAAAGTACCAACTTATCTCAGAAATGTCTCATTAAATTTCTTAGGAGAAATAAAAATTCTGTAAGTGAGACATGTCAATGCAGTAAGAAAATGTGAGTGGTGCTTGCCTGTGGAAAACTTGCAGCCAAATACATTGGTAATAACTGATTGTATCCAGTGGGAATGAATTTTGACATTTTTCTATTGAACTGTATTTAAAACTATCCCAAACACAAAGATCCACCATAGACTTTCATAAGAAAAAAATGTTTTATTTAATATTTCATATAAATTAATCCGAGAATCGGTGCTGGTAGTGGTTATGTTATCTGGATTATGCTAAAAAATCAAGTACTTGTAATTAGAGTAAATTACATTTTTTAAAAATGCTCATAATCAGATTTCTGTTACCTTTTTATGGATTACATGATTACATATTATTCACTCAAGGGCAGTAAATGATTCATAATTTAGTTATTCTCTCTAAATCTTCTTTTTTTCTCTTTTAAATTTTCCTGTCTAAAAATCGTCCCTTCTAATTTTCCCTTCTAAACAAATGTCAGACCTGGAAGACTTGGGCATGAAATGCCATTGCGGTTTTTATGTTTATTAATGCTTGTTCATAAATATTTTTGTCAGCCAAACCCCTGAAAATAATATCTCTGAGGAAGTTACAGTAATATTTCAGTAATTTAACAACACATGTACACGTTTACTGTTGTCAGTTAATGCCTGGTCACACTGACATGCAGGCAAACAAATAAAATATTTCTATTTTTAGTGTTCAAGTGTTTAAATAATTGTTATTTTACATGTTTATTATTTTTATGATTTATCAATGTTGTATTTTACAATGTTGATATAAAAAGGGATATATTTTCTTTCTCTTTGGATTTTTTTTATATCATTATGGTACATTTAAAACAAGTTTGATGAAAAGT
>NW_015505797.1:641485-642228 GCF_001515645.1 Sinocyclocheilus grahami | reverse complement strand
TCTTGTACATTTCGTGCGACTTTAAAAGTTACATGTCCAGTGAGCAGTGCTAAAAGATGAATCACATTTGAAAATAAATTGCCACCTACATTAAACCTAAATGCATTTGCTGAAGCATTTGCTAACTCTAACACCATTTTAGCTTGCTTCTACAAGTCTTTTATTAGCCGTAATCATAATTTGTGCAAAAAGGAATTCAGGTTGTTGGTGATTTTTTTGCCTCTAGTGTTCATTTCAGATGCAAGCTGCAGTGAATGCATTGAATGTATAGGTACATTTTTTTGGAGTTTTGCAAAAATGCAGCTAGATACACGTTTTTCCAGTGAGCCAGTGATTTATATATAATCTGCAAAAACATCTGACTGTCAGAAAATTCACAAAAGCATTTAGAGGCGTTGATAACCACAAGCGAGCCTGTTAGATAAGCATACCATTAAACAGTGATAAATCAATTATATAAACTTTGGTATTAAAAAAAAACTTTTGAAAAGAGTACTTATTACGGAAATAGTATATTTTAAAAGAGAATATCATGTAAAAGACAATGCACTGTATTCATTAAATGTATTGAATAACACTCTGAAGTCCTTTACATGTGCTTCAGTATCAAACACATCAAAATAAGTGTACTTCTATAAAGAACAACAACAGATTATTCAAACCTAATGATTTAAAATGTACTATATTAAAGTAAAACTATTAATTTGTGCATGTTTAAAAGTGAATTCAAGTGTGTTAAGAAA
>NW_015505797.1:638739-640200 GCF_001515645.1 Sinocyclocheilus grahami | reverse complement strand
GTAGATTCTGCAAAGTGTATGTAAAATTTTGGCCACAACTGTATATCATACATACAAAGCATGACACTATACATCACTAAATTATAAATAAAAAACAAATGAGGAAAAATGTTCCTCAGGAGCACATTGGCTTTTCTGAGCATGTAACACATTACTGTCATTTCTTTTTCCTTTAAATATAAAGATCAGTCACAATTCTCATAAAAATATAATTTTATGTGCTACATGTAGGATTTGAATAAATTCATATTTTAAATTAAGTCAATTTCAAGTGAGTATCTAAGACTATTTTTTACATGTGATGCATGATAAACACTGACTCGCTTCCTGTTCGAACAAACCTTTTCGAAAAATGAAAATATCTGAATTTCCAATATTTCCTGATTTAAAAAAACAAGCAAGCAGACAAAGAAAAAGCATCTCTGAAGTGCATTAAAAAACACATCCTGCCAAAGCACCTCGCATGTCAACCCGGCCTCATAAATATATGCTTATGACATGTGCTAAAGTTTTTTTTTAATATAAACTGCTCCCACGCTTTGGACAACTAATGACCTGGCACAATGTGTCTGGGCACCATTTCTGGACACAAATATGAATCTGGTCATGAATCCAAATAAGATTTCATGGCTTCAGCAGAAAGCTGAAAATGTTCAGTGTATAAAAACATCATTTTGGTCTGTTTTCTGCACAAAAGCTATCGTGTGGCTTTAGAAGACTTGGAATGTAGTGCACAAGTCAGACATTTAATTTGAATTTGCCACTGATTACATAGAGAGAGAATTTGTGTATAGCATGTAAAGGATACTGAATTGCAATTCATCTTTGCACCACAATATTCAGCATGGAATTATTAAAGGATGGGTGGATGGATAGTAGAAATATATCAATAGAGAAATGCACACATCGGCATAGAGAAAATAGCTGTAATCTAGAGCTCTCATAGACATGAAAACAGCAAGAGACACATTGATATTCAACATAAACTCAAAATTAAGCTTGTTTATTTCTTGATGCATGTTGTAAGTATTATTAAGTTCAAATTATAGGTGCATGTCATTCACAACAATAACTTGATCTGGGTTTGTTTTTCAGCTGATGACACAGATCTCTAATATTTTTAACCCCCTCCAAACATTCAGTTCCATTCTGGCATGTAACACCCACTTTTCATTATCTAATCAATAGAGCGCTGCAGTGACAATGTATTTGTGTAGGTCAACCTGAAAGTTTTTTTATGACCTGGTTCCCTTGATGAAAACCCAGTAGGATGTTTCCTCTGGCTCTTGGATTATTGCAGAAAATGTGATCTGAGACCAAAAGAAGTTAATGATTCTTACATGTTTTGTTCATCGTGATAATCTTCGCAAATGATTACATTTCTGTCAACTCTAAAGCCACCACCATTAGGCTTCCAACAACACATTCAGTCATTAAAACGGATTTTCCCTACATGTTTAA
>NW_015505797.1:635986-638078 GCF_001515645.1 Sinocyclocheilus grahami | reverse complement strand
TGTGCCTCGTCCAATTACTGTATGTAATTTTTTTCTGCTTTCTCGTAATTACACTTCTGCTCTAGTTCTGTTGCTATTGCCTTGAAATATAGTAATGCAGTACTGCTAATATCGTTGGCTCCTTTAAGATAAATTGCTTGCACTTTGCCTCATTTGCAAGCAGCTCTGGATAAAAGCGTTTGCTAAATGAATAAATGTAAATGTGAACCAACAATGCATAAACACAGAGGACTGCAGCGTCTGAAATGTCCTTAGAACAAAAGGCCTGTGATTGCTGTGCATCTAGTGACTCACCAGGTCACCCAGAAATTGCACTCCAAAATCAATGCATTTAACACACTTGATTAAAACAGCATGCTGACACCCTGATAGCGTTATATTAAAGATGAATGCTGCACAGACTTATATTGAAATGCAAAATCCCGGCAGCATTATCACAGTGCTAATATTATTCACCGAACACAAAGGGCTGAGAGTTGTTTCCAGTACTGATCTATAAAAAAGTTGCATTGAAATGTTTGCACACGTGGTAGGAAAAGGTCACTCATCCACACGGCCCTTGAGCTCACAAGACCTGCAGGAGTCGTCCTCCATCTCAGCAGCCTCTCACAGCCAACTCACCCATCCTAAACTAAAAATGTTGGGCTTCTCCACAGGGAACCCATGTCCAATTTTACGGCACGTGTGTGCGATTTCTTTTCCGCCGCGTTCACGCTCTCTGTCGGAGGTTGAAAGAGGAAACGGGGAATTTCAAACCAAATATGAGAAACACATTCCTCAGAAGAGTTTGTGAAAAGGTCGAGGACAGAGTTCGTCAGGAAACGAACACACTCGAGTTGGAAGGACTGAAGACTGAGACAGAAAGAGGAGGAAGAGTGTTTGCAGTGTCTTGGGTTGTCTGTCTCTTTAAAGAATGTGTGTGTTTTTAGTTGAATCTTCACTCACCGCGTCTCGCCCTGCTGCTGCTGTGAGACTGTGGTGAAAGCGTGTTTGTTTTTCCCCTTCTTGGACACATCCTCTGAAAGAAAGAACAAAAGAACGAACAAATGAATGAAACGCTGTTTACGATTTGGGGCAGAATCATATTCTAGGACAGAAGGCCAATGCAAACCAACATTTTGCCAATGCATTGCAAGAGTGCAGAACACACGTATCTGTGGCGATAACCTCAGTATCTCAGTTATACAGACAACAGTTGTGATTGGTCCACTATGTATGTAACCACAGGATAATAAAAATAGAAAAGAAAGTCTGTGGTAGCTTCACATCCGTTGGGAATGAACGTAATAGAGCCTGATTGCTTGAAGCTTCTAGTGAAAGTGGTGAGGCAAGCAATAAACCACAAGTGAATCGAGTGATCCAAAAAAACCTCCATAATGCACTTGTTTATCTTAAAATCTTAAAGAGAACTCCTACAAATGCTTATTAACTCCATCTACAACAGAAGTGCTTGTCTATTCGTCAGCACTGTTTTTGCTTCTCCTATGATGTATTCTCTGAGGGAAACAAATCTCATCTTCGGCTTATGCTTAAAAAAACTGTACTTGCAGATATTAATGAAATTAAAAGCCACTTAAGTTAATTTAAAGAGAGTATACTTTGTTTCTTAACACACTCAAGAACACTTTTAAGTCCACTTTTTACTTTAAAGTCCATTGTTTTAATAATCTTTTGCTGTGCTTTAAAGAAGTGCACTTATTTTGATGTGTTAATTAACATACTAAAGCAAGTACTTGATCTATAGTGTGTCATTCGAAGTTAATATCATTTAAACGTAGGCTACTAAATTGCAACTCCATCATTACAATGTGTAATTACATATTATTTAAATACATAGCATACAAGTTTCAATAGAAACGAGATTACAGTATATTTTAGTTTACCATGTCAGTACATTTGGCAGCAAAGACATTAAAAGTTAATGACGAATATATGTAGGCTACTTAAGTCTTGAGCTGGTTCATTTTCGAACTGCAGTAATACATACAACTTTTAGCGCCACTGGGGTTCGTGATACGTACAAGAGGGCATGTAAACATTGCCTGATTCACGTTCGTCTGTTTCAGATAAAACTGAATGCTCTTTAACTGGA
>NW_015505797.1:635408-635976 GCF_001515645.1 Sinocyclocheilus grahami | reverse complement strand
TGTCCAAAAATATTACTACATTCAGTTAATGCTTAAGTAAGTTTACTTCTTTTCTCAAATGTGCAAAACATTGCAGACACAGCAATGCAATCGTGTTCACGTCCGTTGTCTGGTTTACATGATTTCCTCGTTCTTTGTCTCCGTTAAATTATTTCCTCTTTTCTCCAGCACTGCGAACAAAAAACAGTCAAAATACAATAATATTAAAGATATACAGTACACTGCTATTTTTCACTCAACTCTACAGTTTCATGTCTGCGTACATTCCCCAAATGAATAATTACAGACACGTAAATTTCCATCAAAACACAGGCCTCAAAACTAGCGAGGAGCTCTTCAAGAGAGACTTTCATTTCGCTCATCTCTTCTTATTGCACTCCTCCTCATCCCCTCGGCCTCTTGTTGTTTTTACAGCAAATTACATCCGATAATTGAGCCTGTGTTCCCTGCGCAGAGTAAGATTGAAATAAAATTGAGAGGAGATGTTTAAGATGTACCCAAATCGAGAGCTGTGGCTATTGGTGTGGAACAGAGGTCGTTGAACACACACACACACACACACACACAC
>NW_015505797.1:633384-633800 GCF_001515645.1 Sinocyclocheilus grahami | reverse complement strand
TAGGATCTAAACCATCTTAAAGCCTGCCCTTGAATACCTGTATTAACAAAATGAACACTCTGAATTTCCAACTTCCGAGTGCAGATGTAATGTGCCATAAGGGTCAAGGTTTTGCTGGTTAGCTTTGCCTAGTTAGCCCTTCAGCAGCGCCTTCTGATATTCTTGCAAGCGAATAAACTGAAAATATTACACTATTGTAGATTTTGCACAAGCGTCCACTGTTTTGAAGGACTCTTAAAAGTGTGAAATTTTCAAATCACATCATTTAATGACAGAGATTATACAAAAAGCTGTTGGGTAATGAAATAAAAGTGATGCGGCTGCATAAGATCGCCTGATAAACTGCAATCGTCAAGCCATTTCATGGGACCTCAAGAGACAAAAATCTCTCTTCTCACTCCAGAGATCTAAATGCC
>NW_015505797.1:630403-633374 GCF_001515645.1 Sinocyclocheilus grahami | reverse complement strand
TTTACGTACAGTATGTACAGAAAACTCAAACCACAGGGTAAAAAAGTGCCATGCAAAAATGAAAAATAATAGTGTGCAAAAAATATTTTATCATTATTTTAATGGTTATGCAGCAAATGCTAGGTGGGATGACAAAATTAATTTTCATTTTTGGGTGAATTATATGATTATAAATGTGATTCTGCAAATGGGAGCCAGTAGAAAGAGACCAATAATAATAATAACAATAATTTGGGAAAAATATGCAATTTTTTGTTTTACCTTAAAGTTTTACCTTAATTATTATATTTGCATGAACTATGAAAAACTTAATACACATAAAAGAACGGGAATTTAAAAAACATGGAGAAAAAAAAAATTTGATTTATGCTAAACAATATTTTTTGCCCATTTTCTGTTGCTACAAACTGTGAAAGTGAATACATAATGAATAAAATCAGGACTTTTGAATGTACTTAAAAAAAAATCCTTTTAGGGTTTTTATAAATTGTCTGTTTCTCCAACACACAATCTATCTTTTGTGGTTACTGAAAGATTGTTTGAAAACAGTGTTGAAACATTCCTCGTGCATTATGTAGAATTATAACCGTTTCATATACAGGCTTTTTTAGATCTCCAAATCTTTGCTGTGACTCTGTTTGGGTGGCGGGGGTGGGCGGCGATTTTTCAAGCCCTTAATTAGTAGGGCTAGTAGGGGAGTCAGACCCCCCGAACTTTACGGAAAACTGTGCGTCAGCTGTTAAACACCTTTGAACTTCCACTGGTCTATGAAGATTACGTAATACGTGGGTGTGCTCAGACAAAAGAAAAACCTGAACGCACTGGAGTGCCGAATTGCAGAGCTGTTGCAGACACATCCACATCCCTGTGATGGTTTCTTAAACACCGCTGAATTGCTCCCGTAAATATTGCCACTGTCTGTCACAGTCTGCTGTGGTGACTCCACTGTTACTTATAATGAAATGATGTTACCCCTCAGTTCTACTTCTTTATGGGCTTTCTCTGTTTCCCTGAGATTAATTTCCTCACATGTATTGTTACATGTATGCCTTGTTTTCTGTTCTCTCTGTTGTGATCTAGTTTTCCGGAGTTGCCTGATTATGTCATTCAGTTCACCTGTTGTCTATTAATCACCTCATTAGTTCCCTTTGTTTGGTTCATGCTTATAACTCCTCAGTTCTTCCTTAGTCTCCGTCCGTTCTCCGTCTATTATGTTAAGTTGGTTTCTGTGCATGTTCTCCTGGATTTATCTGATTAAAATATGTTTCGTTGATCTCCTTCGTCTTCGTGCAGTTTGTATCACCAACGCGTGACATTTATCATACTGTGCATTTTCTTTAGCATGTTTGTTCATATAATAACTTCGGGGGAACCAGAAGTAACAAGACTTGACAAGATATGTGAATAAAATGTTTATTGCATTTGCAGTATACATCAATGCAGCATGCATCATACCTCGATACTGTGTGTTTGTGTGTTTAATAGGGATGCGCACGAGTACTAGAGCACTCAGACTTGACAGCGGCGATCAGTCATATTATTTAAAGTCACTGCAATCATCGTTTTCAGGATTGATCGTCGCTGTCAAGTCTGAGTACTCGATGACTTTAAAAGATTTTAAAAAATAATAAAATATATATTATTTAAAAAACTCTTCTGCTCACCAAGTCTGCATTTATTTCATCAAGAATACAGAGAACATTGTAATATTGCACAATAATACTACAAATTAAAATAACTGTTTCCTATGTGAATATGTGTTAAACTGTCATTTATTTCTGTGATGTGCAGCTGTATTTTCAGCATCATTCCTCCAGTCTTCAGTGTCACATGATCTTCAGAAGTCAGTATAATATTTGCTGCTCAAGAAACATTTATTATTAAACATAACATTTTTGTGGAAATGGTGATACCTTTTTCATGAGTCTTTGATGAATAGAAAGTTCAATGAACAGCATTTAATAAATAATTAAGTAAACAGAAAACTCTTCCAATATTATAAATATCTTCAGTTACTTTTTATACATTGAATGCACCCTTGATTAATAAAAGTATTTATTTCCTCTCATCTACACGTAAAGATGTGATTAAAAGCCCAAACCTTCATAAACATGAGCTCAAGCTATGGAGTTAGATGCTAATGGACTTTTTCCAAAGACTCTAAACCATTTCTATGAAGTAAATAATCAACAGAAGCATATCAGTTACAAGTAAGAGAAGTTTTGTGTGCATTATTTGTGTGATTAGGACAATTGTGCATTGTGCATAGAAATTATTTTTGCTTCTTATAATTTGTGATGCTCCTTATTTATAAGTCGCTTTGTATAAAAGCATCTGCTAAATGAATAAACGTAATGTCATGCAAGTGTGCAGTTCTTTTGGCAAAATAAGTTAAAATATGGAATAGACGTTAAGCACATAGTCAAAAAGTCTCAGGGGAAGTGCTGCAGACCTCCCATTGTGTGTGTGAAGTTTAATTGACAGTTATTAAAGAATGTATTGTTTCTGCTTAGTTGTTGTTGACCTAGAAAACATCCCAGTAGAGGAAGAGAGTGGGAAATAAGGGAGAGTAGTGTTCTGGGAGAACGGAGAGGAGTGATCTTTGTGCATATAGTATCATTTACTTTTCCAGCAGCCTCGGGAGCCTGTCATGTCTCCATGATTAAGATTTTAAGTCACAAACTGTTGCTGAAAACATACATTGCAGTGCAAGAACCAAGCCTGTCTTACACATGCATAATTGCAAACATCGCTGTTGGTATAAGAAATATGATGTGCTGTAAAACCGAACAGAGATCACCCCTGCAGGCACCGTCATCTTTGGCTTCTAAATCTATCAACCATAAATTGAGATCTGTTTTCAATAACCGTATATATAAAGGTCTCCACAGGGTTTCCTATATTCCACATCTTGCTGGAAACCCCATCTAAAACTAGCTTCTTATGGTTGCTTGTTTAACACGGTTGGATT
>NW_015505797.1:622411-629541 GCF_001515645.1 Sinocyclocheilus grahami | reverse complement strand
TGTGTGTGTGTGTGTGTGTGTGATTACAATGTAGATTGCAGGTCTGCTCACATCTGCAGTTAATAATTCTCTACTGTTCACCAAACAAGGAAATCACAAACAATAGGGCACTGGGCTACTGCCAAACACTGTTCGTGTGTAATAACATGTACCATGTCCAAATTTTACAAGAGTGTTCTTCTGGGTGGACTGTTTTAAGTGATTTCTGTCTTTAACTTTGAGGAGTAATTGTTGAGATTCATTTCTAGCAATTGCACAAACATCAACACTCTTAAAGACAAAAGACACTTTCAAAAGACAGAAAACACGTGTTGCTAAGTATTGTGAAACATGAGATACGTCAGTCTAATTAAACAATGACGGTGTTTATTGTTTGTCAATGTATTGTTGGATACTGCTCTTAACAGATATACTTCAAGTAACCTGTATGATTATTTCCTCAAGGCAAACAGAATTTCGATGTTTACGTACAGTATGTACAGAAAACTCAAACCACAGGGTAAAAAAGTGCCATGCAAAAATGAAAAATAATAGTGTGCAAAAAATATTTTATCATTACTTGAATGGTTATGTAGCAAATGCAAGGTGGGATGACAAAATGAATTTCAATTTTTGGGTGAATTATATGATTATAAATGTGATTCTGGTGGCAAATGGGAGCCAGTAGAAAGAGACCAATAATAATAATAACAATAATTTGGGAAAAATATGCAATTTTTTGTTTTACCTTAAAGTTTTACCTTAATTATTATATTTGCATGAACTATGAAAAACTTAATACACATAAAAGAACGGGAATTTAAAAAACATGGAGAAAAAAAAAATTTGATTTATGCTAAACAATATTTTTTGCCCATTTTCTGTTGCTACAAACTGTGAAAGTGAATACATAATGAATAAAATCAGGACTTTTGAATGTACTTCAAAAAAATCATTTTAGGGTTTTTATAAATTGTCTTTCTCCAACACACAATCTAACTTTTGTGGTTACTGAAAGATTGTTTGAAAACAGTGTTGAAACATTCCTCGTGCATTATGTAGAATTATAACCGTTTCATATACAGGCTTTTTTAGATCTCCAAATCTTTGCTGTGACTCTGTTTGGGTGGCGGGGGTGGGCGGCGATTTTTCAAGCCCTTAATTAGTAGGGCTAGTAGGGGAGTCAGACCCCCCGAACTTTACGGAAAACTGTGCGTCAGCTGTTAAACACCTTTGAACTTCCACTGGTCTATGAAGATTACGTAATACGTGGGTGTGCTCAGACAAAAGAAAAACCTGAACGCACTGGAGTGCCGAATTGCAGAGCTGTTGTAGACACATCCACATCCCTGTGATGGTTTCTTAAACACCGCTGAATTGCTCCCGTAAATATTGCCACTGTCTGTCACAGTCTGCTGTGGTGACTCCACTGTTACTTATAATGAAATGAAGTTACCCCTCAGTTCTACTTCTTTATGGGCTTTCTCTGTTTCCCTGTTTTATTGACTTCCAGACTGTCTGATGCAAATTGCACACAAAAGTGGCAAGAACGTTTTCTAAACTGAAAGCCAGTCTGGCTGGCTTTGTGCATTTAACAGCAAATTCCATTGGATAATGAACATAATTTCCCCTACTGCCTTCAAGGTTTGAACGTTAGCCTTTAGGACTGCCACTGCATGCCCCCCCCAACCCCAACACACCCCTACCCCCTTAAAAAAAAAAAAAAAAAGGTGCCAGGAAGAAGCAGAAAGGGGGTTTCACTGCGACGCCATAGAAGAACCATTTTGTGAACCATGTTTTTCTTGGTGCCATAAAGAACCTTTTCTGTAACTACAAAGAACCACAGATGAAAAGGTTCTTTATGGCCCCATTTCTTCCTGATTAATTTCCTCACATGTATTGTTACATGTATGCCTTGTTTTCTGTTCTCTCTGTTGTGATCTAGTTTTCCGGAGTTGCCTGATTATGTCATTCAGTTCACCTGTTGTCTATTAATCACCTCATTAGTTCCCTTTGTTTGGTTCATGCTTATAACTCCTCAGTTCTTCCTTAGTCTCCGTCCGTTCTCCGTCTATTATGTTAAGTTGGTTTCTGTGCATGTTCTCCTGGATTTATCTGATTAAAATATGTTTCGTTGATCTCCTTCGTCTTCGTGCAGTTTGTATCACCAACGCGTGACATTTATCATACTGTGCATTTTCTTTAGCATGTTTGTTCATATAATAACTTCGGGGGAACCAGAAGTAACAAGACTTGACAAGATATGTGAATAAAATGTTTATTGCATTTGCAGTATACATCAATGCAGCATGCATCATACCTCGATACTGTGTGTTTGTGTGTTTAATAGGGATGCGCACGAGTACTAGAGCACTCAGACTTGACAGCGGCGATCAGTCATATTATTTAAAGTCACTGCAATCATCGTTTTCAGGATTGATCGTCGCTGTCAAGTCTGAGTACTCGATGACTTTAAAAGATTTTAAAAAATAATAAAATATATATTATTTAAAAAACTCTTCTGCTCACCAAGTCTGCATTTATTTC
This sequence comes from Sinocyclocheilus grahami, assembly GCF_001515645.1. Classification (NCBI taxonomy): domain Eukaryota; kingdom Metazoa; phylum Chordata; class Actinopteri; order Cypriniformes; family Cyprinidae; genus Sinocyclocheilus; species Sinocyclocheilus grahami. The sequence continues at coordinate 627,015 of NW_015505797.1, read as the reverse complement.
ATCAAGAATACAGAGAACATTGTAATATTGCACAATAATACTACAAATTAAAATAACTGTTTCCTATGTGAATATGTGTTAAACTGTCATTTATTTCTGTGATGTGCAGCTGTATTTTCAGCATCATTCCTCCAGTCTTCAGTGTCACATGATCTTCAGAAGTCAGTATAATATTTGCTGCTCAAGAAACATTTATTATTAAACATAACATTTTTGTGGAAATGGTGATACCTTTTTCATGAGTCTTTGATGAATAGAAAGTTCAATGAACAACATTTAATAAATAATTAAGTAAACAGAAAACTCTTCCAACATTATACATATCTTCAGTTACTTTTTATACATTGAATGCACCCTTGATTAATAAAAGTATTAATTTCTCTCTTTTTTAATCTTACCACAAATGTTTGAATGTATCATTGTTTCAGATTTTTTGATGTCAAAACCTTCCTAACATAACTGTAATATCACAGATATAAGCAAAAATGTTGCATATGAATTTATATAATGAGCTTTCTATTTAATGTTTAAATAAGCATTTAAACATAATGTTTCTATTTAAATAAGCTTTTCTATTTAATTTATATAATGTCACACCGATTAACAGTTCCACGCATACTTTAGTCTAAATAAAGAAGCCAGCTTCCAATAAACTACGGATAAACTACCAGCAAAACCTTTACAAATCTATCAAAACCTCTCATCTACACGTAAAGATGTGATTAAAAGCCCAAACCTTCATAAACATGAGCTCAAGCTATGGAGTTAGATGCTAATGGACTTTTTCCAAAGACTCTAAACCATTTCTATGAAGTAAATAATCAACAGAAGCATATCAGTTACAAGTAAGAGAAGTTTTGTGTGCATTATTTGTGTGATTAGGACAATTGTGCATTGTGCATAGAAATTATTTTTGCTTCTTATAATTTGTGATGCTCCTTATTTATAAGTCGCTTTGTATAAAAGCATCTGCTAAATGAATAAACGTAATGTCATGCAAGTGTGCAGTTCTTTTGGCAAAATAAGTTAAAATATGGAATAGACGTTAAGCACATAGTCAAAAAGTCTCAGGGGAAGTGCTGCAGACCTCCCATTGTGTGTGTGAAGTTTAATTGACAGTTATTAAAGAATGTATTGTTTCTGCTTAGTTGTTGTTGACCTAGAAAACATCCCAGTAGAGGAAGAGAGTGGGAAATAAGGGAGAGTAGTGTTCTGGGAGAACGGAGAGGAGTGATCTTTGTGCATATAGTATCATTTACTTTTCCAGCAGCCTCGGGAGCCTGTCATGTCTCCATGATTAAGATTTTAAGTCACAAACTGTTGCTGAAAACATACATTGCAGTGCAAGAACCAAGCCTGTCTTACACATGCATAATTGCAAACATCGCTGTTGGTATAAGAAATATGATGTGCTGTAAAACCGAACAGAGATCACCCCTGCAGGCACCGTCATCTTTGGCTTCTAAATCTATCAACCATAAATTGAGATCTGTTTTCAATAACCGTATATATAAAGGTCTCCACAGGGTTTCCTATATTCCACATCTTGCTGGAAACCCCATCTAAAACTAGCTTCTTATGGTTGCTTGTTTAACACGGTTGGATTAGATTTTTTTTTGACTAGGATTTGAGAGGTCTGACCTCCTTAGACAAGCTATCAGGTTCGAAATCCCATCCTGAACACCTTGAGCAAACTGTGTATTAGTTTAATGGGTACGGTTATGAAGCTAATGACAGGTAGGATATGCTATTAGCATGGAATATACAATACATTTGTGTTCACGTTTATGCATTTAGCAGATGCTTTTATTACAAATGAGGAACATGAGCAAGTTGTCACAGGGCTAACAATACTCAGGGTATTTAATGCCAGGCTTATTTGAAAGCACTATAGAAAAGAAGAAGAAAAATTGGTTTAAGGTTGTGGAGTGGTTGAAGTTGTTGCAGAGGAGGTGTGTATGTGATGTTTGAGCAGTTCGGGTGGAGGATGGAAGCTCATTTCACCAGAGAGGAGCAGAGATAGTAAAGGTTTTGAAGAGTGACTTGGGAAGGAAAGGCAAGGAGGCAGCAGTTCAGTGACTGTAACTGGCGGGAGGCAGCATACACTTGTAAAAGTGTATAAATTTAGCATGTTGAATCCAGCAGCAATCCTTTCAAGCCCCCCAAAAATAAAATTCTGTCTTTATTTATTGCCAGAGGAGCTAAGTACAACAGCTTGTCACTGGGGCAGTACCCTCAAAGAGACACCTTTGTACCTTCTTTACCCCTAAAGGGTGCATATTAATACTTACAAGTTGTAACATGTACCCTTAAGATATATGCACTCTTATGCTACTATTATGAACCCTTTAGAGGTAAAGAAGGTTTTCTTTTTAGGGTACTGCCCCAGTGACAAGCTGCATGTTGTACCTCCCTGAAAGTGTTAAAGGGGTCATATGATGCTAAATGCACTTTTACAAGTTGTTTGAACTGAAATGTGTGTTGGCAGTGCGTGTACACAACCACCCTATAATGATAAAAATCCACCCAGTGTTTTTTTTAAAAATCTGGTTAAATCTTTACCCCTTTCTCAAATCGAGCCGATCTCAGATGCCTGTCTGTGTGACGTCACAGACAGGCCCCTCCCACGATAGTTTGATTGACAGTAGCGTCTCAGCACAGACTGGACTGGTGTCTTACCTTAGCTCCGCCCCTGAGTGACTGTCATCAGTCCGCCATTGTTTCACCGCCGGAGCAGATGTAGACAAGAATGACTCCTGAGCGATCGAGGTGTTCTGTTGTTGGATGTAATAATGAACAGCAGTCGTCATTTACTCCCGACATCTGAGCCGCTGAAGACGCAGTGGATTACATTTGTTTCTGAAGGGAATGCTCCCCCGATCTACATAAATGCATCTATGTTCACGCGAATCATTCATGATCCAGCTTCACCTACAGCTAATTAGCAAGTTTCACGGTGAACGCGGCTAAATTAAACAGTCCTACAGAGAGCGGCTTGGAAGAGAGGGGCGGGGGCAGCAGAGCTCATTAACATTTAAAGGAAAATGCTACAAAACGGCTTGAACTGAAAAGAGCTGTGTTTGGCGGGGTAAAAATATGTTTTTTACACTACCATTGAGAAATTTTAACCAAACTATGTTACAGACTTTTCATTAAGAGAAAGTATCATATCTACTTGTGGAAAATGGGCATCGGATGACCCCTTTAAGGAGAAAAAAAAGACTTATTCACGTTGGTTGAAAGCCAAGCTAATAGAGCACTGCAGTAGATGGAAGTAGTAGACTGATTTTCCTGCACAAACAGGGCTTTGTTGAAATGTGGATGGCAAAGCTCAAATGGCCATCAAGCACTAACCCCGGGATCCTTGCTGTCCTAGGGTACGTACATCCCATATACAACGATGTAACTCGCTGCTTAACCACCGTAGTACGATGCATCTTTGCTAGTCACGACTGCTTCCCAAACCTGGTCCCAAACCTTGATGTTTGGTTCATTGCATACTCTGTGGTTCCCTTACGCATTTATGCACTGGGGCATTCTTCAAAAATGGTGCTTATTGAGTACACACTAAAAATTAATAGATTGAAATGGATATATACGTAAATGGAATGGAAGATAAAGATTGTACTGCATGTTAGCTTGCTTATTTTGCCCAAGAGCATAATCTCTTTAAGTCAACATATCTTACTAACAAGAAACTTTTCTTCTAACCACAGGTTGAGAGCTGTATTTCCAACCATGCAAGTTTGCAAATGTTCGTTTGGTTTCGGGAAACACCGAACCTACTGTATGTTGGTAATCATGGAAGCTTTTGGGAAACGCACCCCTGGTTGGCATTAGTGTTGTAGACACCAACTTAATAGTGATGTTGTGGTCAGCTGATGGGTTTGCAGGGATTACAAGGAGCTCCATGTTCGAAGTTTTATATAACCTCTGCTAGTCAGTAGGAAGAGAGACAGAAAATTGCAGATAGATGCGGTCAGAGAAATGTAATGGAATAAAAGGATGCTTGTCAGTGATACAGTTACATGTGAGGATGAGGTCTAGCTGTTTGATTGCTTTGTGTGTTGCAGGGATGTGCTTTAATGTAAGATCGAATGAGGCAAGAAAATCTCTTGCAGGAAGTTACCCAGTTTAACTGGAGGAAGACAGATAACAACAAAATGAATTTCTCCATTATCAGTAACAGTAATGGCATGATATTCAACAGATGTTTATGTGAAAAGAGAGGAGTGAATTTCCAAGTGTTGGAGAAGAGCAAACCTGTCTCCCCTATCACTCCCAGTTAGATGATTGATGTGGGAGAAAACAAAGTCAGATGGACGGACTGAAGGAGTCGCAGTTCTGTCTGCCAAGATCCATGTTTCAGTCAAAGTTAAGTTGGCAGTACATGACATAGTGTTGTGTGATTAGCTCTAATTATGTGCATGAGCGTGCATGAGTCTTATGGGATGGTTGTTCTTTGCCACATATATAGCCTACATTTAAAAAATGTCTCTGTTTGTCAGGCTTCTTGGTTGGATTTTTTCAGTAAGCTTGTTGCAGTGCATTATGGGATTATTTTCTCCGTGAAGCATGCAATCTTCAAAACTGGCCAAAAGGTA
>NW_015505797.1:594911-617411 GCF_001515645.1 Sinocyclocheilus grahami | reverse complement strand
TGAATGTGTTTTAAATACACAATAAGCAGGTCTGCATATTTATCATCAATGAATCAATTTTGTTTCAATTTCATACATGTGAAGCAATTTAATATTAACTGAAAACATTTGAACCATGTTCATATTTTTTAATTGTGTAGATTTAAAAGTTTCCATAATGAACGGATTTATTCTGATTCTAAGCAATTTGAATAAATGCATTTGGAAAATATTCAAATTGAAATAAAATCAAATAAAAGCAAATAGTTAGTAATAAACTATGCCATGATTTTTGAGAAATCTCACCTGTTTCATTTATGTCTCTCTGACAAATATGCATCGCATTAAGTTTATTAGTTTCTTTATGTTAAAACTGCGTAATCCAAATGGACATGCATTTTATTTGCAATTTAAATTCACAAATCTTCAATTTAGGCCTAAATATTTTTGAGTTGCACATGATAATGCTGTTTTTATTCTATACCGTGGTACTGAAATGGCTGCTACCATTGTAAATGTCCAAAAAGTAGTACCATATACAAGGTACTTTTTTGTAAGTGAACCCATGATACTGCCATAGTACAGGACTAAAGTGAAAGATGGTGTTATGGATAAATAATAAACATTTTAGTGACATAACACATGTCCGAAAAAAATAATAATTGTAGCATCTTTATTTATTTATTTCAGTAACAAAGTGTAAAACACAGAATGCAAATACAAGAACTGTACCGTGGTACCAAGTCCAAGAATACAAGCTGTAACATACGAGTCAGTGCAGTGGAATGGTGCGGTCAGTGTCTGACCGCTGCTTTCCTCTAGTCAAAACTCCTTTGAGTAATGACAAACACAGTCATCCTGTGAGCGTACAGAGCCAGTGTGTGTGTGCGTGTGTGTGTGTGTGTGTGTGTGGAAATTACATAAGTAACCACAAACCTGACCCGGCCAGACAATAAAGGTCACCCTGAGTGCCAGCCGCCAAAATGGGAGGAAGAGGCAGCCTTTCATTCCTATTCTGTCCGTTCTCTTGTGCTTTATTCCTCTGAGTGAAGGCCTTCCTGACCTCTGCATGCAGGAACAAGCGGTAAGGAAGTCTAAGCTACTGTATGAGCACTGTGTTGGTCTGCAGTGAACTGACCGCACACACACACACACACGCACACACACACGCACACACACACACACACTCACACACACATGCACACGCACAAGCACACACACTCACACACGCGCACACGCACAAGCACACACACACACACACACACACACTCAACATAATGCTACTGATGACATATAGCTTCCTGGTTTGTACTACATTTACATACAGTGGCTTCAGAAAGTTTTGGACACTTCTGCCACACTAAAAATGTATGAATATTATTGCATTAGACAACAAAATAAACCATGTGGCATGAACTGAAGCTGAATTTAAATATTTTTAATTGATTTAATATCTATCAACAATACTTATTTTACCCAAAACAAAGACATTATTTATTATAAATACCATATACCATACATAATCAATATAATTTCTTTAGACATAAGTCAAAATGTCACATAATTTTTTTCAAATAATTTTCTGGCTTTTTACAACTTAACTTCATCATAAACAAAAGCTAAATTAGTTAGTAGAGTAGAATTGTCACTTAAGATAAAACTAAAATCAATTTAAGTCACCTTTTAATTTAGAGAGAAAATAATACAGACAAATTAATAAAACCCACAATAATTTCTGCAGTCAGCATGATTGATTGGTTGATTGACTGATTGCTATAGGTCATGTTATTACTATTAATATTACTGTTATTAATGTTAGACCGACATAAAATGTGCTTTAAAGACGTGACAGGGTTGTTTAACCTTTTTTCAGTCTGGATGAAGTCGGTTCCTGTCTAATTCACCCTGGTCTTCTACCAGATAATGTCCAAATACTTTTTCTCTCTTTAAACTAAATGGTACACGCTAGGATATTTTGTTTTCCAATGCATTTGAATGGCATTCAAAGATTTGTATGTGTCCAGTGACGTTTTGGTGCCACTGTATCTACATCTGGTTTGTTTAGATGTATTTTGGTTGGTCCAAAGAGTTTCCGGGTCACCAGCACACAATGCAATCTTAATGATTAATGAACAGTGGTCAGAAAATGCGTGAGATTGTGCACATTCACATTTTATATCAGGTCAGGGAGGTTATCTGAGCAATGATGGGAAAAGGTCAAAGGACAAAAGTCCAGTCAAGTTCACTGCATCTGCTGTATCAGTCTATCCATCTACGAAAGAAAGAATTGTAATTTGTATTCGATTTATATTGATTTATATGAGAGAATGATGGCTTCCTATTCAAAACCCTGGATCTGTGTGACTCAAGTATTTTCTGTCTCCCGCTCAGGGACCCTGTGAATCAGAACACAGCTTAGGTTTATTTTTATTTTTATTTTTCACTTGTTCATTTGGCTTTGTCAACTGTTTAGGATATTAGGATGCAGGTTTTCCTGTGTTGAAGTTAAGGAACAGCAGAAGAGTTGCTGAAGAGTACCTGCAGATGCATGGAAAATTATAAGCCAATTAGTAAAACCAGTTTTTGAAAAGATAAAGTTCATTAAAAGGACTAAATGCCAGTGAATAAAAAAATCTATAAATAAAAACAATATATACATATATTTTTTAAAAATAGCTAAAAGCACAGATTTCGCAGACAAATAGCTAAACAGCACCACTTTTTGTTTTGTCCATTACCTTTATTTGTTATTTTTTTAAATGTGTGCAGAAGAACAGGTGAAATAAAATTAAAAAAATTTATAAAACGTGTCACAAATACTTGATTTTACATATTTATTTGCAGTGAAATAATTAGATGTGAGGAAACTTTGCTGCACTTGCAAACCACTTTTTAAATGCGAATAATTACTTTCGTTATTGGTCTTTTTTCCATATAAATGTGTAATAAATAATAACAACGCACATTGTGACATTAGAAGGAGTACAGATGATGGGAAGCAGGACGGCAATGTTTGCACTCAGGGGAAATATTACATTAATTTAATTTTAGGTTTTACATTTTGTTGCATAACTTATTATTGGACGTTTATTCTGTGTCCCAGTCACACAAGACAGCTCTGAATGCATTTTGAAATCAAAATGGTATCACAATGAGATGGCTTTTCCATGATACCATACGGTATAAAAACATAATACAGGTTTTGAGAGAATTTTCATTTTTCGGGTTAACAAACACTGAAGACAATTTGTTTAATGCAGTGTTTTCACACATGGTGGTACCACGGTACAGTGATTGCATCAGACAGTAATACCTTGGCATTGTGACACACACTGATCGGCCACAACACTACGACCACCTTTCTAATATCATGTAGGTTCCCCTTGTGCTGCCAAAATGAGGCAAGGACTCCACGAGAGCTCTGAATGAATCCTGTGGTTTCTGGCACCAAGACACGAGCAGCAGATCCATATTTCCATCTTAAAAATATATCTAAATTACGACCTATGCTCTCAATGTCAAATGCAGCAAGGTTAATTCATGCGTGCATGACACCATGACGCTGGTCCAAAATGCAGCAGTTAGAGTTCTTACTAGAACCAGGAAATATGACCATATTAGTCCGGTTCTGTCAACACTGCACTGGCTCCCTATTAAACATTAAATGAATCTTGCTAATTACTTATAAAGCCCTGAATGGTTTAGCTCCTCAGTACTTGAGCGAGCGCATATCGCATTATAGTCCTTCAAGTCCGCTGCGATCTCAAAACTCTGGCCATTTGATAATACCTAGAATATCAAAATCAGCTGCGGGCGGAAGATCTTTTTCCTATTTAGCGCCCAAACTCTGGAATAACCTACCTGTCTACACTCTGTCAGTTTAAATCTAGATTAAAGACCCATCTGGCAAACACATAACACACTAACACATTTATAATATTCAAATCAAACAATAAAGGATTGTTAGGCTGCATTAATTAGGTCTGGGAACTGGGAACACGTCCCATAACACCCGATGTACTCGCTACATCGTAAGAAGAATGACATCTATGCTAATATTAGTCTCTTTCATTTTTATTCCAAGGTCTCCGTAGCTACCAGATCCAGTCTGTATCCAGATCAGATGGTGGATCAGCACATAGAGACGACCTCGACAGCCCTGAATGTGAGCAGAGACCACATCAACTAGACGAACCCCAGAGACAGATCCCCTGCGAAGACCTCGTCACCTCGACGACCATCGCCGCAAGACCACAGGAACCAGACGAGTCCTCTGCACAATCTGACCTGTGCTGCAGCCTGGAATTAACCACATCATGCTGGTTTCGTCTGGCCAGAGGAGAACTGACCCCCCGACTTAGCCTGGTTTCTCTCAAGGTTTTTCTCCATTTCTGTCACCGATGGCGTTTTGGTTCCTTGCCACTGTCGCCTTTGGCTTGATTAGTTGGGGACGCTTAATTTCTGGCAATATTGTCGACGATTGCACAGATACTATTTGAACTGAGTTGGAAGTTGACTGATCACTGAATCAATGATGAACTGACTTTATCTGGAAAAATGACTCTTTGTTATCCTCCTCTTGCTTTATCAACACTATTTTCCTGTTTAACACTATAAAGTGTTACACACTGTATAAAGTGCTACATAAATAAAGGTGACTTGACTTAAGTCCTAAAAGTTGGGAGGTGAGGCCTCCATGGATCGGATTTGTTGGTCCAGCACATCCCATATAAACTCAATCGGATTGAGATCTAGGGAATTTGGAGGCCAAGGCAACACCTTGACTCTTTGTCATGCTCCTCGAACCATTCCTGAATGAATTTTTGCAGTGTCGGGAGCATAATCCTGCTGAAAGAGGACACTTGCATCAGGAAACACCAATGCCACTTTTGGTTGGTTTTAACCGATGCATACTGGGAACATTTCATGTGACTTGCCGTTTTGGAGATGCTGTGACCCAGTCGTCTAGCCGTCACTATTTAGCCCTTGTCAAAGTCACTCAGATTTTTTTCACTTGCACATTTTTCCATCTTCCAACACTTTAACAGGTGCATTTGTAACAATATAATCAATGTTATTCACTTCATCTGTTAGTGGTTTTAATGTTGTGGCTGATCAGTGTATACTATGGTACTGAATACCATATCCATATTACATGATATTTACATTGCCCACAGTATATGTCCAAACACACATGGTATTACCATGATACCATGTCCAAACACAGTAGTGCCATATGCATTTTGTACCTTTTCCAACATGCCAGTGTTTCAATTGTCCACTAGATGTCCTCCATTCACCACATAAAAGCACAAGCGTCTGAACTAAAACTAGCATGCAAGAGGATAAACAAGGTTTCTGTTAAACATGTAAATCACACGTGTGTCCGTGTCATATGTTGAAGAGGCCCATGAAGGTGGTGTGAGCTGTCAGAATGAGCTCTGCTGATTTGCGGGGAACAGAGAGCGTAAGGGTGGATCCGGACTCCAGGAAGTAAATTCCTACGAGAGCAACACATGCTTTATAATCAGACAGATATTTAGATTATACTGTAAATATATGCAAATATTGCAAAATAATCATATATCTAAATTACGACCTATGCTCTCAATGTCAAATGCAGCAAGGTTAATTCATGCGTGCATGACACCATGACGCTGGTCCAAAATGCAGCAGTTAGAGTTCTTACTAGAACCAGGAAATATGACCATATTAGTCCGGTTCTGTCAACACTGCACTGGCTCCCTATTAAACATTAAATGAATCTTGCTAATTACTTATAAAGCCCTGAATGGTTTAGCTCCTCAGTACTTGAGCGAGCGCATATCGCATTATAGTCCTTCAAGTCCGCTGCGATCTCAAAACTCTGGCCATTTGATAATACCTAGAATATCAAAATCAGCTGCGGGCGGAAGATCTTTTTCCTATTTAGCGCCCAAACTCTGGAATAACCTACCTGTCTACACTCTGTCAGTTTAAATCTAGATTAAAGACCCATCTGGCAAACACATAACACACTAACACATTTATAATATTCAAATCAAACAATAAAGGATTGTTAGGCTGCATTAATTAGGTCTGGGAACTGGGAACACGTCCCATAACACCCGATGTACTCGCTACATCGTAAGAAGAATGACATCTATGCTAATATTAGTCTCTTTCATTTTTATTCCAAGGTCTCCGTAGCTACCAGATCCAGTCTGTATCCAGATCAGATGGTGGATCAGCACATAGAGACGACCTCGACAGCCCTGAATGTGAGCAGAGACCACATCAACTAGACGAACCCCAGAGACAGATCCCCTGCGAAGACCTCGTCACCTCGACGACCATCGCCGCAAGACCACAGGAACCAGACGAGTCCTCTGCACAATCTGACCTGTGCTGCAGCCTGGAATTAACCACATCATGCTGGTTTCGTCTGGCCAGAGGAGAACTGACCCCCCGACTTAGCCTGGTTTCTCTCAAGGTTTTTCTCCATTTCTGTCACCGATGGCGTTTTGGTTCCTTGCCACTGTCGCCTTTGGCTTGATTAGTTGGGGACGCTTAATTTCTGGCAATATTGTCGACGATTGCACAGATACTATTTGAACTGAGTTGGAAGTTGACTGATCACTGAATCAATGATGAACTGACTTTATCTGGAAAAATGACTCTTTGTTATCCTCCTCTTGCTTTATCAACACTATTTTCCTGTTTAACACTATAAAGTGTTACACACTGTATAAAGTGCTACATAAATAAAGGTGACTTGACTTAAGTCCTAAAAGTTGGGAGGTGAGGCCTCCATGGATCGGATTTGTTGGTCCAGCACATCCCATATAAACTCAATCGGATTGAGATCTAGGGAATTTGGAGGCCAAGGCAACACCTTGACTCTTTGTCATGCTCCTCGAACCATTCCTGAATGAATTTTTGCAGTGTCGGGAGCATAATCCTGCTGAAAGAGGACACTTGCATCAGGAAACACCAATGCCACTTTTGGTTGGTTTTAACCGATGCATACTGGGAACATTTCATGTGACTTGCCGTTTTGGAGATGCTGTGACCCAGTCGTCTAGCCGTCACTATTTAGCCCTTGTCAAAGTCACTCAGATTTTTTTCACTTGCACATTTTTCCATCTTCCAACACTTTAACAGGTGCATTTGTAACAATATAATCAATGTTATTCACTTCATCTGTTAGTGGTTTTAATGTTGTGGCTGATCAGTGTATACTATGGTACTGAATACCATATCCATATTACATGATATTTACATTGCCCACAGTATATGTCCAAACACACATGGTATTACCATGATACCATGTCCAAACACAGTAGTGCCATATGCATTTTGTACCTTTTCCAACATGCCAGTGTTTCAATTGTCCACTAGATGTCCTCCATTCACCACATAAAAGCACAAGCGTCTGAACTAAAACTAGCATGCAAGAGGATAAACAAGGTTTCTGTTAAACATGTAAATCACACGTGTGTCCGTGTCATATGTTGAAGAGGCCCATGAAGGTGGTGTGAGCTGTCAGAATGAGCTCTGCTGATTTGCGGGGAACAGAGAGCGTAAGGGTGGATCCGGACTCCAGGAAGTAAATTCCTACGAGAGCAACACATGCTTTATAATCAGACAGATATTTAGATTATACTGTAAATATATGCAAATATTGCAAAATAATCCAGTGAGATTTTTGTATGAACAATAACTTCTACAGCAGATGGTATGGTCCGCACAGACATCTGCTCTCACAACACAACAGAGACTAAAGCCTGAATCCACAGAAGAACTGTGGCAGCTTCTCAAACTCATCATCTGTGTGGAATGGTGTTGATTTCTACAGAAAGTGCTTTAATTCAAATGCTTTCTGTGAAGCGTAAGACAAGACACCACAGATGAGCAGGGTAAAAACTACTCGATATCACCAGATTTCCCTGATTATGATTCACAGAACATTAAGACAACTATTTTTGTATTACAACATTTTTCTGAAATATTTAAATATGCAAATAAGATATTATCGAATTGAATATGCACTCATTTGCATACATTTCCAGAACAGAAATCTGAACATTGAATAAAGCCGGTCCAAAATATTTCTTTCATTTTGTTGACATTAGAGTTATAAGTTTTTATAGCGGGATTTTGTTTATCTTTTTTATCACTCCATAAATCAGAAAATACTGTCAAGAACCAGGAAAAGAAATGCAGTGTTTTTAGGAATAAAATGGTATGTTCATCAGATGAATTTTTATTTTATTATTAGTTCCCTTTCAAGGGAACTTCGAACTGCGTCCTCTAGGGGTCGCTATGGGGAACATGTCTCATTACCTACTCAGAGAACCATGGTTACATACGTAACCTGAGACGTTCCCTTTCAAGGGAACTTCGAACTGCGTCCTCTAGGGGTCGCTATGGGGAACATGTCTCATTACCTACTCAGAGAACCATGGTTACATACGTAACCTGAGACGTTCCCTTTCAAGGGAACTTCGAACTGCATCCTCTAGGGGTCGCTATGGCATTCCCCATAACGACCCCTAGAGGACGCAGTGTCTCGTTCCCTTCTCAGGGAACCATGGTTACATACATAACCTGAGACGTTTTTTTAATATATATATATATTTGTTTTTCATTTATCATTCATGCTCATAACATCTGATTGGGTTATTTATAATATTAAAAAAATAATTATAGCCTTCTAATGTGCTTTTATTGAAACTGAAATATCATGCTCTCACTGTGTTCTAAAATATGTCATTTCTGTTAGTTCTGTCATTTTTAACACTGTTATGCATTGACATTTTCCTTATTTAAATACTGGTTGAATTTTTCTGACAGCATATTTCAGTGATAATATCTGATGCATAAACATGGCAAGAGTTCATTCATTTTTGGACCATATTGTCCTGATAACTCACCAGCAGTGTAGCAGGTGTTGAGAGGCTGGCTGACATTACTGGGCATGCTTTTCAGACACTTCATCAGCTTAGTCTCCGCCCCCTTGAGCCTCTTCGTGATCACATGACCCATGACCCAGGTGGTGTCTATATACAGCACCTGTGGCGAGTAACAGAGTAATTTACTGTATTGAGTTGGGGACAATTAACTGTAAATACTTGAAAAAGTAGTAGAAATAAATTAACCTTAGCACTCACACTCAGGCCATCAAAGATGTAGCTGACTTTTTTTTCAGTAAGACATTTTTATCTGAAACCAAGATCCTTGGTGATTCATAAAATGCAAGTCTATGTAAGTTTTTGACTCTCAAAGTGCTGGTTGACTTGCATTTTTTTTCTACTTTCTGTCAATACCGTGTTTAACACTTTACAACCAGGTCTCATTTGTTAACATTAGTTAATGTATTAGCTTGCATTAACTAACAATGAGCTTTTTTTTTTTTACAGAATTTATACATTTTTGTTACTTTGTTCATTTTTGTTCACGTTAGTTCACAGTGCATTAACTAATGTTAATGATAAAACGTTTGATGTTTAATAAAGAATTAGTAAATGTTGACATTAACATTCATTAAGAATAATGAAGTATTGTTCATTATCTGTTGATGTTAACTAACGTGGTTAACAAATGAAATCTTACTGTAAAGTGTTACTCATATTGTACTTTTGATTGTTTTTGTGTTGTGCTTTGGTGCTGGTGTTAGTGAGTGGGGTTTTTATACACAAAAGCTTAAGCTACTTAATAATAATAAATCTCATATAATATAAAGCGTTCCACCATCTAAGAACACTTTCAGTTGATATAGTACGCAATATATTACAAGGCTTTATGGCTGTACATTTTTACAACCCAGCAGATGGCACTGTTTTGAGTCTCATATCCAAAAATAAATAAATAAATTATACAGCTTTTTGCTTTCCTCTTTTCCTAGTGTGAAGTGTTTTTGACACAAATCAAATACTCTCTAAAATGTACACATTATAACACAGAACTCAAAGTTACTACAGAGACAACAACATAATTCCAATATCCTAAACTGTAAAACATTATATGTATATATATATATATATATATATATATATATATATATATATATATATATATATATATATATATATAAAAAAATTAAATGTTTTTGAGTTCTGCTAACTTGTTTCTGCCAAGTCTATACATCCATAGCACACATCAAAGTTGATGAACAGAAGCTCAAACATTCTTGCTTGACGTACCAATGAGGTTTGATCTTGTGCGTCAAGCAAGTATGCTGAGCTCACATGAGGGTGAGTGATTGATGAATTTTCATTTTTAGGTGAACTAACCCTTTTAAGTCTGTATTTTGATAATGCAGTAGTATCAGTACCGAACAAGACCAACCTGACTGTAGATGAAGTAGGTGCCCTCGGCCTCCACTGTAACAGTATCAGCGGATACCTGCAGCCCCTGCCCTCTGCTCTGCCCTACGGCCCAAGACACAACAGTGCTGTCATGACCATCTGAGAAAAACACAGAGAACAAATGAGAGACAAACTACATCTCTGTCTCTATCTCTCTATCTATCTATCTATCTATCTATCTATCTATCTATCTATCTATCTATCTATCTACAACTGCAATCAAAATTATTCAACCCCCTTGACTTGCAAGACATTCTGCTGCCATGAACCAGATTTTATATTTTAAAAAAACATTAACCCCTTAAGTGTCAGCAACTACATATTTAATTGCCTTTTTACCCTATCAAATATTTTAGTAATCAAATAATTTAGTAATATATATATATATGGCAGCAGAATGTTGAATAATTTTGATTGCAACTGTAGATAGATAGACAGACAGACAGACAGACAGACAGATAGACAGATAGATAGATAGATAGATAGATAGATAGATAGATAGATAGATAGATAGATAGATAGATAGATAGATAGATAGATAGATAGATAGATAGATAGATAGATAGATAGATAGATAGATAGATAGATAGATAGATAGATAGATAGATAGATAGATAGATAGATAGATAGATAGATAGATAGATAGATAGATAGATAGATAGATAGATAGATAGATAGATAGATAGATAGATAGATAGATAGATAGATAGATAGATAGATAGATAGATAGATAGATAGATAGATAGATAGATAGATAGATAGATAGATAGATAGATAGATAGATAGATAGATAGATAGATAGATAGATAGATAGATAGATAGATAGATAGATAGATAGATAGATAGATAGATAGATAGATAGATAGATAGATAGATAGATAGATAGATAGATAGATAGATAGATAGATAGATAGATAGATAGATAGATAGATAGATAGATAGATAGATAGATAGATAGATAGATAGATAGATAGATAGATAGATAGATAGATAGATAGATAGATAGATAGATAGATAGATAGATAGATAGATAGATAGATAGATAGATAGATAGATAGATAGATAGATAGATAGATAGATAGATAGATAGATAGATAGATAGATAGATAGATAGACGGACGGACGGACGGATAGATGGATAGATAGATAGATAGATAGATAGATGAACAGATGGATGGACGGATGGATAGATGGATAGACAGACAGACAGACAGACAGACATAGATAGATAGACGAACAGACGGACGGACGGATGGATGGATGGATGGATAGATAGATAGATAGATAGATATATTTATATATATATATACAGTATATATATGTTTGTGGTATAACGGCCTAAATAAAATTAACCTCAATTTTTTTAATATCAACTTCAAATTTGGAACAACTTATTTTGACATAAGGCTTTAATTTTATAGCAATTTTAGAGTAAAACCTGTGATGAAAAATATTTATTTAATATCAACTAAAACAATTGTACAGTGCATTATCTTTACAGTGAATTTAAACTTCTATAAGTTTTTGATACTTATTTATATATATATATACAGTATATATATGTTTGTGGTATAACGGCCTAAATAAAATTAACCTAAATTTTTTTAATATCAACTTCAAATTTGGAACAACTTATTTTGACATTAAGGCTTTAATTTTATAGCAATTTTAGAGTAAAACCTGTGATGAAAAATATTTATTTAATATCAAATAAAACAATTGTACAGTGCATTATCTTTACAGTGAATTTAAACTTCTATAAGTTTTTGATACTTTCATATTTTGAAATGATTCCACTTCTACAATAATCTGCTGATCTCTCTCTCTCTCTATCTATCATGAAGGGAATTTTTAACTAATCATTAATCATAACTAACATGTCTTCTTGCAGACTTAACATTTGTATCCTTTTGAAAACATAATTTACCAACAGCCAAAGTTAGTGCGTTGAAATAACAGATGCATATAGACAAGTCAGTTAGACGTCTGTCTAAATATAATAACAATAACAACCCCATGACTTGAGTAACACGCTGAAGTAATCAAAAAACATATTTACTTTTCCAGTAATGGAGGGGGGGGGGGGTGCGGAAGCTAGAGATAGATACTCAAAGCATAACTTTGAGTTTCTATTTTGAGTCAAAAATATGTTTACAAATGACATATGTTCTTAAAGGGATAGTTCACAAAAAACTTGTGACACCCGTCATTTCTCACCCTCATGTTGTTCTAAAACTTTCTTCTGTGGAACATAAACGGAGAAGTTCTGAGAAGTATCTCCGTATTTTTTATTTATTCATTTGTTTAATGTATTTGACAGTGGTCGCCAGAACTATTCGGTTACCCACATACTTAATTTTTTTTTTTTCAGAATTAAGAAAGTCATACAGGTTTGGAATGGGGAGGTGAGGATGAGTTTAATTTTCTGTCAAACTATTCCTTTTCTCTTGGCGTTATACTCACTGTACGACTGCGAGGACACAGGAACAAGATGGAGAAATGTGTGCCGCTCTGCTAAAAGAAAGGACAATTCACATGAGATATAAAACATAAAAATGTGTGTTTGTGTGTAAGACAGACAGAGAGAGCGAGTGACAGATGTTACTCACTTTCTCGTCTCTTCCTCTGTTTTGTCACATCTCTCTTGTCTCGGCCCGCTGCATGTGTTTGTCTCTCAGGGAATCTGTGATAACCGCTTACCTTGTAACAAGACGTAGCCTATGGGAAATTAGACATCATCACTCACTAAAGATCACTGATTTTGCTTCAGGATTTTACACAGTGGTTACTTCGTACTAAAGTAAAAACTATCTACCCCATTCTAATTAATAGAGTTAATTGATGGCAATGGCAGTAATTCATGTGAAAACATTGTCATGCAGAAGCATGTTGGACTCTTCCCAAACTACTGCAACAAAGGCAAAAACACAATTCTCGGTCATTGTCCTCACAGGCATTACTGGAATAGCCTCAACCCATTTGGAGGAGGGTGTGCACATACCTTTGGTCAAAATACCATGAACTGCACAGGCCATAAAAATGTGTGTTTGTGTGTAAGACAGACAGAGAGAGCGAGTGACAGATGTTACTCACTTTCTCGTCTCTTCCTCTGTTTTGTCACATCTCTCTTGTCTCGGCCCGCTGCATGTGTTTGTCTCTCAGGGAATCTGTGATAACCGCTTACCTTGTAACAAGACGTAGCCTATGGGAAATTAGACATCATCACTCATTAAAGATCACTGATTTTGCTTCAGGATTTTACACAATGGTTACTTCGTACTAAAGTAAAAACTATCAGACGTTACACTGCACAACCAGTCTACCCCATTCTAATTAATAGAGTTAATTGATGGCAATGGCAGTAATTCATGTGAAAACATTGTCATGCAGAAGCATGTTGGACTCTTCCCAAACTACTGCAACAAAGGCAAAAACACAATTCTCGGTCATTGTCCTCACAGGCATTACTGGAATAGCCTCAACCCATTTGGAGGAGGGTGTGCACATACCTTTGGTCAAAATACCATGAACTGCACAGGCCCAACAATATGCCAAATTACTCAAAATAGACCTTATACAGTCTTTTTGATTTGATTATTTGGTTTCATACTTTCGGCAGACAGTAATCAGTACACAAAACATTCTTCTTCTTCTTTTTGTCAGTACAAACATTCTCCTTGTGAAGCTCTATTTAATCTTGCTTGGGTCATTTTGTTCATTGTTGTCCCGTCCCGGTTCAAACTGATGCATTTGATATCCTACTTGCCATATGTGGTTTGCTGGTTTTGTTATTTGTGTTTAGCATTATTTCTTGATGTCAGGATTTGGGGTTGTGGCTGTTGAACAGAGCTTTGATCCCAGAGTCTTTCACTGTGCTGTTGCAGAGGACACTTCAAGAGCACGCTAAATGCACGTTGATTATCAGAGTCTGATGAATGACTGCCATTGAGAAAATTCCAACCTAAGCTTTTGAATTAAATACTATCGCTTGAAATGAATTTAAAGAAGACTAAAGCGCATTCCGGTGTCCTAATTTGTTTAAATCGGTACGCATGCTCCATTCTGACTGACTATTTGCTTCTGATTTTATTTTATGCATTGTGAGCAGAAGGCAGCCACCAGTTCTGCAAGTGTAATGTTTATTTTAACACAGATGAGGAAGTGAAAATTAGTAGCACAATTAAACTCAATGGTACACTGTAAAAAAAAAAAAAACTGTGACATTTACGGTAAAATACCGGCAGCTGTGGTTGCCAGAACTTCCCCATAAAAAATATGGCAGCAACATTTGAGGTTTTACAGATTTAACTTAAATTCACAATAAAATACCGTATTTCATTAACGGATGTAATGTTAATAAACCAACATGTTGAAGGGTTAATATCGGTTTTGAACCATTGTAATGCACTGATAACCACCAAAAACTGCTGGTGTTGAGAAAGTCACATGATGAACCAAAGCTCATCACGAACAGCTTTTCTACGAGCTGAGAAGGGAAATAACACAAACACAAACACTAAACCCCATCATGGTGACACACATGATACTGAAATAATGCAATAAACATTCATTTAACAACATTAGATGTAAGATTAAACCCTAATGTACACATCTAAAAAGATAAAACGAAGAATAAACATGCTATTTCAACAACAACAAAAACATCAGATATGAAGTGCCGTGCAGGGAATTCTGGGAGTGTCCATTTACAGTTTTTCACTGTAAATTATACAGTGAAGTTTTCTTTTTCACTTCCAAATATCGTATTTTTAACAGTATTTTACTGTAAAATATTATTAAATGTAATTACATTAATTCACCGTATATAGTATGGAAACTTACTGTTAACCAGTTAACAGGTTTTTACTGTAGCATTTTTACAGTCTTTTACTGTTAAAATCACAATCATGTTTTACAGTGTACCACAATGATTTTTTTTTTTTGGAAATGTACCATGGTATTGTTGAAAATGCATTGGACTACTATGTAAATAACTATGGTACATGAGTAACCACATTCATATACCACAGTGATGGTACTTCAAGGTGCTTTAAAAGACCAGCAATGCCAATACCGCTGTACTTTGATATGCACCATAGTACTGAATCCTTATTTTACTCTCTAGAGAATACTTTGGTATAACCAGGTAACAGGTGCAAAAAAAAAAGGTCAAGTTGTTGGTGAAGCGAGAGATGAAAACCCTTAAGCAGTTAAATAGCACTGTCATTAAAACACTCACCTACCCCGTAGCACACGGCGGAATCGCAGCATATCCCACCTTCGTCTCGCGCTGTATCCAGAGGCCTGGAGCGCTGCGTTATCTCTGCCATTTCTGACCTGAGCATCCAAATGTATGTCCACTGCATATAGATCACACCTACACAGGTGCATGCAGCAGCGCACGCGAGAAAGCGCTCCATCACCTCGACGTTCACCCTGCAAACAGAAGCAGGGCTGTTGTGATTGTGCATTACAGCCCGAGCGTTTGCTATGATGGGACAGAATAGTTTAGAATGCGGAGAATAGCGGTAATATAGCCGTTCTCAATTGATCCGTTAACTTTCGGTTTCGCAGGTTTCATCAGAAAGCGGTGGGAGTGGGGAAAAAACGCTCGTGCCATTCCCTAGTGGAAATGTTCACGAAACCAGCCATAATCTCAAATGAGATCCCAGTGGATATACCCGGATTCTGAAGAAATAGTCAATGGCATTTCATTAGCTTTACTATGAGGATTGTTCAGGATTTATGTCCGCGTTATGGTTATCCAATGATGCCAGATCATTCCAGAGAACAGGGTAATGAGCGCTGTGGGGGAATGCTGGGAAAGTGTTTTGCATGGTAAGTCTTACGCTATGTGCATGGTTAGTCATGCTATAATACACACAATATATATGTGTGTGTGTCTATATATAATGTTATATATATATATATATATATATACACTTCTGTTGGTTTTGATTGCTTCTATTGTATGCATGGTTAGTCATGCTATAATACACACAATATATATGTGTGTGTGTCTATATATAATGTTATATATATATATATATATACACTTCTGTTGGTTTTGATTGCTTCTATTGTCTCTTTGGATAAAAGCATCTGCTAAATGACTAAAAATGTAAATGTAAATCTAAATGGGTATGCTCAAAGAATTTCTTTTTATCAACAGGTAGGCTACTTCAAGATCTGACTGGTAATATTAACGAAGGTTTTGTTCACTGAAAAACTTTTGACTGTTTCTGATAGCAGATGACTCTCTAACCTTTAGGCCACAACTGCCCCTTTGTTTCTCCATTAGAAGTAGGGGCAGTTGTGGCCTAATGGTTAGCGATGGTTGTAACCCGAAGGTCGTGGGTTCGAGTCTCAGTACCGGCAGGAATTGTAGGTGGAGGGAGTGAATATAGTGAGTGAGTGAGAGAGAGAGAGAGTGTGTGTGTGTAACGAATTAGTCCACTGAAGGCCAGCCTAGTAATAAACCCAAGCAGCTTTTATTTAACAAAGTGAAATTTAAAATGCAAACAAAGACTGGACTTGGCATGAACAGACTAGACTCACCGACAGGAGGTTACTACATCAATACATGACAAGAGACAATGGCAACAAGAGGGCTACTTATAGCAAACAATAAGGGTCACATGACACAAACCAACCAATGAGAACTTGACACATTGAACAAAGGAACCAATAGCAGGATAACATGAGGGTAAGGGAATCACATGACTAGACAGGGACCATGACTAAACTCCAAAATAAAAAAACATGAAAACATGAAACAAAACCCCAAAACCCCTGTTACAATACTTATATATAGTTTTTTTTATATATCCCAAAAAAAAGGGTCAAATTTGCTAAAATGTGTTTCAAAATATATTTGCGCAAATATATTTTCTACCCATGTATTTTGGGCCATTTTTTGTATATTTTTGAAAATATATATTACAAAAATTATATCTATATTGATTGTCACGAATTCAGTCCATGGACTTCCGTTTATTCACCACCAGAGGTCACCCTTTCCTTTACATTGACTCTCGCACAACACTATCTGTTGCATAGCACCCTGGACTACATATCCCATCATTCTTTGCACGATTTGCACACTGCACTGATTGCACACAGCTGTTTCTAATCACCTCACTCACTATATAACACCCACTCTAACCACCTTTCTGTGCTGAGTATTGTTTAGCCTGTACCCCTTTCCGAGTCTCCGTGTTCTCCTTGTTTTGCCTTGCCTGTTTTTGTGGTTTCTGATCTTTGCCTGTTTTCTTGGATTTCTCCCTCTCGTCTCGCCCCTGTGATTCTGTCTGCTTATCGGTGACCTTCGCTAGCCCTGGGACTATTCTACCTGTTTGCCATTGTTTTGACCCTGCCTGTTTACCACGTCTCTTGAATAAAGCCTGCGGATGGATCCACATGTCTCACGTCTCGTCAGCCCCGTTACATTGATACACACACATATTGTTTGTATTATAGCATGACTAACCATGCACATAGCGTAAGACTTACCACTTAAACACTTAACACTAATACTCATTACCCTGTTCTCTGGAATGATCTGGCATCATTGGATAACCATAACGCGGGCATAAATCCTGAACAATCCTCATAGTAAAGCTAATGGAATGCCATTGATTATTTCTTCAGAATCCTGGTATATCCACTGGGATTTCATTTGAGATTTTGATCGGTTTAAACTCAATACAACTTCTCCATTAGGGAATGGGTCGATGCATGTGTTGATCTATGATTTTATATATATATATATATATATATATATATATATATATTGTGCCTGTAAACCATTCTGATATGCTGGGTGAAGCCTTCTCTAAATATGTTAAATGCATGGCTAATTCCACCTAAAGTCAAAGAAACGCATTTCAAAATCTGTCATAAGATCTATCCAGTTTCCAATTTTCTTCATAAGCGATTTCAATTTGACAAGGCGGGTTGTGCTTTTTGTGATTTTACTGATGAATCTCTAGAACACTTATTTGTTACCTGCTCCTCCATTTCATGCCAGTTCTGGAGTGATGTTAGAGACATCTAGAGACATCATGTCCAAGTTTCTTGTGTTTTTAATTATTATTATATTTTTTTTGCCTTACATGTATTGTGGATCCCCTTAAGGTTTGATGCTGATTGTTATTGTATTTGGTTTTATTCTATGCTGTCACCTCTATGAGTTCTTGTATTCTATGTTTAATAAAAAATAAACTGGAACATCAGAAAATAGACTCCGCTGTCACGTGTTTTCCAATCCATGAATGCCTTTCCTCCCACAATCCTTCTCTGTTTCATCCTGAGTTCTCTATATGTTAGTAGTATGTATTAGTAGTTATGATGTTTGTCATTTGAAGAGGATAAGAATACAAAGACATAGAACAAAATTCCATTCATTGTTATCAACCGTGCATGAAATATTTATGTACATTATGTCAGAGTTTCCCAAACTAGGCTTTGTGACGGAACTGAAGGGGAAAAGCTAATAATGAATTAAACCATAAAAATTAATAGCATAAAAACAACAACACAAATAAACCACTTGAATGATGAAAAACCATTTGTTTACCTGCATGTCATGTGACCATTAACTGATATCACATGCAAATGTGTTTTGTCAAAAATTTGCATTACTATAAAACATCTCTCTCTCTCTCTCTCTCTCTATATATATATATATTACTATGTATAAATCCCTGCATTACATATAAATACGAAATGGTGTGAATGTGTGTTTAATAGACAAAATAGTGTTCAATAGACAAAAGTCTTTAAAAAATAATCATTGAGTGATAATAATTCAAATAAATGTGTCTGAGCAATGAGTTAATACCGATGCAATGTTGCAATGTTGAGAAAACACTCTGTAAAAGTGAAATGATTTCTGTGTTTTTAATAAGCAAAAAAAGGTTTAAAAATATTTAAAGGAATATTTAATAGCACAATATAGCTTAAATTGTTTTGAATGAATTTTAGGGTTTGTATGTTTTTTTGACTTGACTTGTATTGTTGTGGATTAATGTCGTTTTGTTTTTTTGTTGGACCCGAAGAAGAATAGCCACTACCTTGGTGGTGCCTAATGGGGATCCAAATAAACAAATAAATAAACAAACAAATAAACCTGACCAACGGCAGGCCTGTGTGTGCAAGTCAACAAATCTAGACTTTCTGAATGTATACAACATGTAATTAAGTAAATGAATGAACGAACACCCATACAAATATTAGCAATATTTGAAGACTCAAATAGGTTTGCCTATACATTAATAAGAGTATATTTAGACATAAAATGGGTTGAAAATAAAGCTTATAAATAAGTATTTACACAGATGACATGACTGCGGTGCGAAAGGGTAAAGCATTTGGTTGATGATTTATATAGGATATATATATAATTGTATTATTATTATTATTATTATTATTATTAAATACACTGATATGGGGATTTTTGTTTCATCCAAAACTACGAAAAAAATGGAAATGATCTTTCTAACTATTTTAACTAATAACTATTGTGTTTTTGATTATTTATTTATGAACAGTGTGACGGAATTACATAATTTACTGACAAAATAAATGTAGCCTAGCTGTTCCCCCAAGAGAATATGCCATTGTGTTTGGTGCAATTCCCAATTGTATTATGCCTTTAGTAAAATCTGGCCCTAAAGGTTCGTTAGACTCTCCTCGTTTTGATAACACTAACTTATTTGTTGACCAAAGTCTTCGCAATACCTTGTCAAACAAAGACATTCGTTCAGTTATTAAAATATCTCAGATTTCTTTACCTGCTTGTGTGAGTTTTTGGAATAACATATTTAATGATATAGAATGGGAAGAGTTTTGGCTTCTTCGACAAAAATTCTTCTTACAGTCTAAAAAATGCTGGGTAAATGCAACCCACTGGGACAATAGGGACAAACCCAGCAATTGGGCTGTTTTGACCCAGCGGTTGGGTTACTACCCAGAAGGATGGGTTTAAACATTTAACCCAACCGCTGGGTCAAAACAGCCCAAATGCTGGGTTTGTCCCTATTTTACCCAGCACTGGGTTGTATTTAACCCAGCTGGGTCAAAACAACAAAACTGCTGGGTCAAAACAACCCAACCGCTGGGTCAAAACAACCCAATAGCTGGGTCAAAACAACCCAAACGCTGGGTCAAAACAACCCAACCGCTGGGTCAAAACAACCCAATAGCTGGGTCAAAACAACCCAAACGCTGGGTCAAAACAACCCAACCGCTGGGTCAAAACAACCCAATAGCTGGGTCTGTCGCTTTGTAACCCAGCGCTGGGTTATATTTAACCCAGCATTTTTTAGAGTGTAAAGTGTTCTGGGTTGACTTTTCCAATTTTGTTAAAAAATATTTACATCCAAACTTTTGTATAACCCCAAAAAATTTGTTTTTTGGTTACTCTTTGAATTTAGACCCTACTCAACTGTAAAATTATTATTAATCTATTGCTATACCTTGCTAAATTTTACATTCATAAGTGTACATTTTCAAAGAAAACTCCCAACTTTTCTATTTTCAGGAAAGATTTTGATGTGTATGTAAACTCTTTAAGAAACTCTAATAATTCTATTGCATGTAAGACTCTCTCATAGTGTAAATCTTATAAGCTAACATAGAATGCTTTGGAGTATTGTTTGTAACCCGTATTGTCTTTTGTGCTTACTCGTCTTTGTAATTGTATTTGTTGTTCTTCTATTGCATAATAAAAAAATAAAATAAAAAATGTAGACGAGCTGTATTCTGTTACTGAGAGAAAAAAAGTGCAATTAAATTACAGTTACTTATAAAAAATGTTAACGATTACAAAAGGGGGTTACATGTGTGTATTTTCACACACATACAGATTTTATTGATTTCTTTACCAAATTGCATTGACTGCTCTAAAATATTAGACACCCGTGTTTCAGGAGACAGATAGGACTGTATCTGATTTAGGACACATGCTTATTTGATAACTGTTTTATTTCCTATTTGGTTTATGCATATGCTTTATTTTTTAAAACGAGCTGCTAAAGTCTGATTGTGTGGTGGCTGTGCTTTAACATTAAATTAAAGTCTGACATGTAATCAGTGCTGTTGAGCACTACTGTAAAGTTAACCCTGCCTGCTTTACATGTTTGAAATGATGAAAAAATTCATTAGAAATGTAGGAAATCAGGAATCAGTCACATTACTGTAATATATTAATTAAATAGTTGCACAACTTCTTACGTTTTAAATAGGGTACATTGTAATCTGTAACCTGTCACACCTCCAAAGTAAGATTCCCAGTAAGCTCCTGAATGAAGGAAAGGGACTTTTAGCAGCTCCGTGGCTCCGCTGACGTCACGCGCAGAACTTCGGGAAGAGTGACGTCACGGCTGGAAACTTTCACACCGGCGACTGTGTAACTCGCCCGTCTCCGTTCGGTAAGGTCTGTCCGTGCCCTGGAGAGTGTAGCATAGTTTCGTTATCATTCACAATAGTGTCAGATCTGTTTGACCAGGACGCGATTGGGAGTATTTGTTTTCCTGTTGGAAGTGCGGAGGTTCGGGAGCCACAAGTTAAATGGGCGCGTGCGGATCTCGTCCGTGTTTGTGAGTGTGTGACACAAACAACTTTTCAGCGCAGGGAAGAGAAACGCCAGAGAAAACAGCCGCTTTCCTCCGGATTTAACTTCACGACTCGGTGGCTGGAATAAGCAGCTATCCATCCAGAGCTAGTAAGAGGTACACACACACCCACACACACACTCACTCACTCACTCTCTCACACACACACACACACACACACTCTCTCACACTCACACACACACACAGAGCTGCTTCACTACATCACGTGAGTGACCAAAACATGTTACAGCAATGACAGTGCAATATTCTTATCCTAATATACAACCAGTCGGAATGGGATCTCTTCTGAGAATCAAGTAAGAGCCTGCTGGTACACTGATTTTCCTGTTTTTGTTTTGTTTTTGAGCTTGTTGTTCAGAATTTAAGTGTATCCAGGAAGATTTTACAGTTAGCTCTTGTCAGACAATCAGCAGCATTCCTTAAGGATCCCTTCAAGACATTTGGACAGTTAATTTGACTTCTGTTGTTATCTATTGTATACAGAAACCCCCCACTCTCTCTCTCTCTCTCTCTCTCTCTCTCTTTCTCTCTCTCTC